>NC_056739.1:301305739-301505739 GCF_019279795.1 Protopterus annectens
AATGGCAAATACAGTCTGCAAGATGTCAAGTATTAATCACGTTTGTTTAGAAGTGGATGCAGAAAGTGATGAAGTGTCAGACAGAATGAAGGCAGGCACTGTAGATAAACATTGTGACTTGAGCTTAGAGTTGCATATCTTGGCAGAAAGAGTAAGGAAATTATTTGGATAATCCTGAGTGACAGGAGTGAAGATTACAATGTTGATGGATGCAGCAGTTCCTTTCATGATAATTTCAGTGTAGCATTATAAGTAACTGTTCAAGAACACCACTAAATAAATCAAAAAATTAACTAAATATTAAAAAGTAGGTTGAGTGGGCAATTAACATATAGTATATCAACATATATTTAATATGTGTGTATTAATCATAAGGATATGCAAGATTAACTAGTATGTATGTGATGCAGAAACAAATGTATAGCATGGATAAGGGAAACAGAGCTCAGCTACTGGTCTGTTAAGCTGCATAAGGGCAATGAAATGAGTGCATTATGGGAAGGTTTCACAGTCACAGATGTTACCATATGTTATGCAAGTTTGCTAAAAAGATATGGGCAAACATTGCTTAAATGCAAGTATGGAACATCTGTTACTCCAAAGTTCATTGAACCCAGAATGGTGGATGTTAAGTTGTCAATCTCGCCTTCATTCTTGCTTGATGGGTTCGGAGCCGATCCTCGGCTCCGACTCGGCACTTGCTAAGCTCGAGAGTCACTTTTACCAGCTCGAGGCAGCCCCATATCCCATGATGCAAGGCGGTAAGTACCCAGATCTCGTTTGCCGCTTCGCTGATGAGGTCCTCCTTTTACCAGCTCCTGGTAAGTGAATTTTTACATTACTATTTTAGCCCCTTTCTTCAAAAAACCTTAAAATTATTAGTTTTAACATAGTTTTAGTCCCTTTCTGACAAAAATTTCCCTGTCTCCTTATAACTTTCAGTCAGACTTTCTAACATCCCACCCCCCCCCTTGTTAGGGTGTGTGTGTGTGTCTGTTATTGATACCTTTGATATATTTAATTTAATTTCTTGGACTGGTGTTGTGTGTGTGTTTTATTCACCATGTCTAAGGAAAGGGTCTCAGGCTTTAAGAAGTGTGACTCGTGCTGTCAGATTCAGAAGATGTCTCTGACAGACGGTCACACTTCTTGCCTTTACTGCCTGGGGCCTCTTCACCTGCAGGACTCCTGTGCTATATGTCATTCTTTTAGCCAGAGAGTCCTGCAGGAAAGAAGAAATAAATTGATTTTGAGGGGCCTTCTTAAGCCGGAGGGCTCTCCGGCTAAGTCGGCCCCATTTAAGACTTCTAAGTCTTCCAAGGCCCAGGCTTCTGTGTCCAAGCCTGTGGCCTCGGCTCCGACTCATTCAGAGTCGAGATCGGCTCCGGCTGGAGCCGATTCTGGATTACCCAAACCTTCGGCACCGATGGCTATCGGTGCCGATTCTGGTTCGACCACTTCGGTGTCGGCTCCGATCGGTTCCGACCACCATGTGGCCCAGGCATCAGTGTCGGCTCCGATCGGCTCCGACACCCTTACTTTTATGGCCGTATCGGCTCCGGCTGGAGCCGATGCATCGAAGCTACCTGTCGGTGCCGATAAGTTGTCGGCTCCGACAGTTTCTGTGGTTTCATCGGCTCCGATGGTTCCTTCGAGGAAGAGGTCTAGGTCCCCTTCCTTGGAGCCGATACTTTCGGCCCGGCCTTCCTCTCTCGAACGGAGCCATCGGAGCCGATCTTCAAGGTCATCCAGGCTTTCTGACCATGATTTGAGAGAGTGGTCAGTAGATTACTAAAGTCTCAGGCACTGGCCCAAATGCTACATAGTCCGTCTCAGCAGGCGACTATTAGTCCACACCCATTGCAGTTCCTCCCGACTCTACCTGAGAGTTTGAAGTTGGAGTCTTCGGGAATGGTTTCTGCTACGGCTGAGGGACAGATACCCCCTTCTGCTCCTTCAGCCTCTACTCTTATCTCCTCTTCGAGACCTTCCTTAGAGGGATTCGGTGGCCGGGCTTCTCTGGTCTCCTCCGAGGGGGTGAGTGGCATCGGACCCTTGTCCGAACCCGCTCTTCCCCTTGGAGCCTCGGCCTTGGTGAGCTTGGCTCCGACATCTGCCTCGGAGCCTTCCTTTTCGGTGGGTCCTGGAGTTCCTAGTTCTACGGAGCGGGTTCTCTCGGACCTCCCTGGGAGGAGCCTCGAGGTGATGAAGAGTGTGCTGGCCACTGGTCTCAGCCAGCAGTCTGTTCCCTTAGCTCCTCCCTCTATGGTGCCTGTTGACATCTCTGCCACTTCTCTTGCTCAAGGACCCAGAGATCCTCCGCCTCAGGTTTCCCCACTGGGAATATCCCCCTCTTCCGAGGATTCTCCTGATTTGTCGGGAGATCCTCCGCGGAAGAGGACCTGTAAGAGGAAACACGTAGACTCCCCCGAGTCTATCACTTCAGATACTGACTTAGATGAGTCAGAGGGATCCCCAAGATCCCCCTCTGAGGATGTCTCCTTCTCAGACATCCCAGAACTCCTTAGACAGAGGGGAAACTGGCCCACCAATAATCCCTCTGAGGATGAGTCAGTATACCTGGAGGCGTTTGGATCTCGGCCCTCCACCTCCTGGATGTCTCCGCCTTTCGACCCCCTTATGCAGGTTATTGCTCGAAAGGCGTGGGCTGCTCCTGACTCTGTAGAGCCAGTCCCTAGGAGGCCTTCTAAATTTATTACTGCCCCGTCAGACAAGCAATTCCTCACAAAAGGTGTCCCCGCTGATGCCATGGTAGTGGCGGCTGCCACCAAGAAGGAACTTGCAGATCCTTCCGTACCTGTCCATCCTCCTAATAAGGACTCTAGGTCCATGGATAGATATGGTAAGTGGATGTTTTCTTCAGCGACCTTTGCTATGCATTCGCTGAACTACCTATGTCACTTCACCAGACTCCAAAGGGATATCCTTAAGGAGCTAGGTGAAGTTGTGCAGGATCCTACAGCTGCAGGGGCTCAGGAAAAAATTGCTTCGCAGCTAGGAACCCTTAACTCCATTGCAAACTCCTCCATGCGGCTGATATCATATGCTGCTGATGGAGCGAGTAGGGCCGCAGGTACAGGTGTGGCTCTTAGATGCCAAGCCTGGATGCGGCTATGTAATTTTGCAGATCCCTTTAAGGCGTCCTTCACAAACTCTCCCTTTGATGGGTCAGCTTTGTTTGGCCCTCAAGTGAAGGAAACGTTGACCAGGTGTGAACAGGATGGCAAAACTCTTTCTGCCGTAGGAGTCCGTTTTTCCACCCCTTCTAGACCTTACCCCAAAGGACAGAAGGGTGGCAAGATGTGGTTCCAAATCCCAAGGAGTCACGCCGATTCACGTGGTCAGTTTACCCCTAGAGGCAGAGGGGGTAACAACAACAGACGCCGCTCTAGAGGCAGAGGGGGTCCACAAAACCAGGGAAACGGAGAGTCTCTCTCTGACAAGCCCTTTCAGCATCCCTGAGATGTTGCCCGGCTGTCCCTCCTTGGAGGCAGTCGGGGGAAGACTATCGCTGTACCCAGAAGCCTGGCATTCCCTCACTCAAGACAGATGGGTACAGTTGATCATATCCGAGGGTTACAAAATTCCTTTCGAGGAAAGTCCTTTCTATCCCTCAAATTCCCTTCCAGATGTACCACCGGTCTAAGGGAAATTGCAGAGTTAGAAGTCTTAAAACTACTGCAAAAGAGCCATTCAGCCAGTTACAACAGACCATTCAGAGCCGGAATCTACTCAAGGTTCTTTTGGTCCCCAAAAGACGGGAGACTGGAGACCAATATTGGATCTCAGCAGACTCAACAAGTCTGTGAGGAAGACAAGATTCCGATTGGTCACTCTTCAGTCAATTCTGCCCTTCTTACAGAAGGACAACTGGATGTGCTCAATAGATCTTCAGGATGCTTACTATCACATAAAAATTCACAGACGCTCCAGGAGATTTCTCCGTTTTTCGGCTGGGGTCCAGTCATTTCCAGTTCAGAGCCCTGCCCTTTGGTCTCACTACAGCCCCCAGAGTGTTCACCAAATGCATGGCAGTGGTCACGGCTCACCTGAGACGTCAAGGATTCCAGGTGTTTCCGTATCTCGACGACTGGCTCCTTTCAGCCACCACCAGGCATCAGCTTGTTCAAGCCAGGATTACACAATAAATCTTTGTTCTCATTTGGGCATCTCGATCAACTTCGAAAAGTCATCCTTATCGCCCTGCCAGTCTATTACTTTCATAGGCGCAAACTTAAACACTGTTCGGATGTCAGCTACCCTTACAGACCAAAGAGTTTCAGACATTCAAAGTCATGTCAGGATCATTCTAGCCAACAAGAAAGTACAGGCCAGAATGGTTCTAAAGGTATTAGGCCTCATGGCTGCGGCCATTACTCTTCTTCCCCTGGCTCGCTTCTACATGCGCCTTCTTCAGTGGATGTTGTTCACTCAGTGGTCTTACCAACAACTTCCAATGCGTCACCAAATTCTGGTGACACAGATTTGCAACAATCATCTTGCTTGGTGGATCACTTCTCCCAGATTCACCAAGGCAGACACTTTGTACCCCCATCCCCGGTAGCCACTGTCACCACGGATGCCTCCCTGATCGGGTGGGGGGGTCATTATCAGGGCAGGATGGTTCATGGGACGTGGCAACCGTTAGAGTACCACCTGCACATAAATGTCCTAGAGATGAGAGCAGTGTTTTTAACGTTGCAAGCCCTCAACGACTTTCTTCCTGTAGGGACAATTGCAGTCCACACAGACAACATGTCTGTAGTTTGGTATATCAACAAACAGGGCGGAACCAAATCCTACCCCTTGTGTCGAGAAGTGCTCAGACTTTGGCAATGGGCGATCTCCTCTCATCGGTTTCTGGTAGCAACGCACATCCCTGGGAAAACCAACATTTTAGCGGACAGATTGAGCAGAGCTATTCTCATGCCTCACGAGTGGTCTCTCAAGCAATCTATAGTGGAAGAGATTTTTCTGGAATGGGGTCGTCCATGTTGCGATCTTTTTGCTACTCCCCAAAACAGCAAATGCCCAGACTTCTTCTCTCTCTTCCCTCTGCCAGGCCATCCCCCCAGAGACGCTCTGACCCAGGATTGGCCCCAGGGACTTCTTTATGCCTTTCCTCCTTTTCCCCTGATCCCTCAAGTTATCCAGAAAGCAACCGTTTTGAGAGCCAAAATGATTCTCATTGCTCCTTATTGGCCTCGACAAATTTGGTTTCCGTTCCTCCATCGTCACCTTTTGGTGCAGCCATGGCATCTGGACCCAGTGCCAGATCTTCTGATTCACCAATCCGGTCAGCTGCACCGGTCTATCCCTTCTCTCAACCTCACAGCATGGTTGCTCCACTTCCTTCCTTAGCCAGGCTTCCTTTGATCTCTAACCCCGTTAGAGACATTCTAGTAACTTTAAAATCCTCTACCAGGAGGATTTATACAAGCAAATGGAAACGTTTCTCTTATTGGGCTAAAGCCAAGAATATTGATCCCTTCACTGCCCCAGTTCAGGCAGTTTTGGATTTCTTAGCGGAGATTTTTCATACAGGCTTCTCTTCTTCCACAGTTAGAGTTCAATTGGCTGCTATCTCGAATTTTCATGTTGGGTTCGCAGATCACAATATTATGTCCCACAGGCTTTGTAGAGCCTTCTTGAAAGGAATTTTCCTCCTGAGGCCTCCAATCAGGAATCCTCCTCCTCAATGGGATCTAAATTTAGTGCTGACATCCTTGATTCTTCCCCCCTTCGAGCCAGCTGTTTCTTGCTCCCTGAAATTTCTTTCTTGGAAAACCTTATTCCTAGTAGCTATTACATTGGCCAGGAGGGTGTCTGAACTTCATGCTCTATCGGTTCGACCCCCCTATTTGGTCTTTCACAAAGACAGAGTATCATTGAGAACTAATCCGACCTTTTTGCCTAAGGTCGCCTCAAAGACTAATTTGAATCAATCCATTGATCTCCATGTATTTTTTCCAAACTATTCAAACAGATCGGAACAAAAACTACATTATCTTGATGTCCACCGCCAACTCAGATATTATTTGGACAGAACTAAACAATTTAGGAAATCCGATCAACTCTTTGTTTCCTATGCTGATAACAAGAAAGGCCTTCCTGTCTCAAAAGTGACCTTATCTAGATGGCTTTCTTCTGTCATCTCTGAAATTTATCGGCTCAGGGGAAAACAGCTGTGCTCAAAACCTAAAGCACATTCAACTAGAAGCTTAGCTACTTCTACAGCCTTTCAAGCTAGACTTCCTTTAGACACTATTTGTGCAGCGGCCACTTGGGCCACTCCTCATACTTTTGTTTCCCATTACAAATTGGACTTGGCCTCCAGGGACAGAGCCAGTTTTGGCTCTACAGTCCTCAAGAGTCTGTTCCACTGAGCCACCCAGGATAGAGGTGCTAGGGACGCGGTCCCATCAAGCAAGAATGAAGGCGAGATTGACAACTTAACATTGAGAAGTTATGTACCTACCATAACATTCCATGTTAGTTGTCTTCTCTTGCCTTCTTTCTTGCGACCCTCCCTCCTTCCCCCAGGCCTGGACAGACCTTTTTCTACAAGGAATTATTATGCTGAAGACCATTCAGAGCTGGTCATTCTTCCATCCTGTAGGCTTTTCTTTCTTCCTTTGGGAAGTGTTTATGCTTGGTGCTATTGCCCCTTTGTCATCAAACGAGATCTGGGTACTTACCGCCTTGCATCATGGGATATGGGGCTGCCTCGAGCTGGTAAAAGTGACTCTCGAGCTTAGCAAGTGCCGAGTCGGAGCCGAGGATCGGCTCCGAACCCATCAAGCAAGAAAGAAGACGAGAGAAGACAACTAACATGGAACGTTATGGTAGGTACATAACTTCTCATTTTTCCCCCTGGGAAAAAATTTGCTGAAATGGACGTTCGTGGGAGTTAGATTTCACTGGTTATCATTCAGCGAAGAGCCATTTGCAGAAAGGGGGTTTTGCAGATGTAATATAGACCCTTCGATACTTGAGGAATTTATCTTGGCCACATGTTGATATACTGCTAGTTTTATAAAGTATGATTTTCAGCTGTATCAAAATTATTAAACCTAGATATATAGTTTATATAGGCTGCGTACATAAAACTTTAGATAGATATGTAGTTTGTATAGGCTCTGGGCATAAAACTTTAGATGCATGATAACCAATTGATTTGATTTATTGTGGCACAGTAAATGCCTATAAATATGTAGGTTCTGTATGGCCTAGTGTTAATAAAATAGCAACATATGGTTGGTTGTTGAGCTGGTTAATGTCATGTTTATGATTTGTGATTTTTGTGTGTGTCACTTTGTCCAAGTTTTGCTATAAATTCACAAAGATGTGGAAATGATATAAGCCCAGGTTCTTAAATAGCAGCATATGATTATTTATTAAATTTGTTGATTTCATGGCTATGACTTGTGAAGTGTATGTATTAGAGTTTAACTCTAAATTCGCAGAGATGTGGAAAATATACACACCAGCATTTAAAGAGTTGTGTTTCAGGGCGGTGGATGGTTTGTGCTGCATAGAGAAAATAGAGTCCAGTGCTGAGTATACATGAATACCTGAGTAGTGATATAGTGTATGAGTAGGCAGAAAGCTGTGCTTTAAAGAAGTAGATTATCCAGAAAGAAAATGTCATATGGGAAGCCAACTACCTTGGAAGAGTGTGTCTGTATAAGAGCAAAAAAGAGATTTCATGGCTCACTGAACAAAACTGGTGAGAACGCACACAAATTCTGCATCACATAACAGGAATACCATCCTATGTTGGCAGACTACCACTACAGCCTTTACTGAAGAAATTTATAGCTGATGTGAAGGACCAGCCAGCTAGACACCTTATTTGTTCCATAAAAGAAGAGAAACAGGGAGGTACAGCAAAGTAGGAAAAGGGGTATAGCTAGGAGGGAAACAAAATGGAAAGCCCCCCATTTTATGTAGATAGATAGCAATGGAAGAGGGGAGAGGTAAAAGGATATGAAAGGAGAGGAAGGAAAGGGTAGGGTACAGAGCAGGGTCACAAAAATGTACATGAAAATGTATAGACGAACAAGTGGATGTGCATACACAAGATGGGAGATGCACATAGAGAGGAGACAAATGGCTGGGGTCAGGGTAGGGTACAAACAGCATGCCAGTCTCTGGCCAGAGCACAGGGACATTACTAGGTCTCAGTAGATGGAGTTTTTCATCAAAGTAGCCAGAGACAAGGATGAGAGATTAAGGCTATGTGTTGTAGTTCCTGTGGTACAGGGTTTGATTCCCTCAACAGCCTACTATGTGACCTTTAGTAAGTCACTTAACTTGGCAGTGCTAAGAACAACTTGGAATTTGGGCTAGGTTCAGTAATGGTCGTCTGGACTGTAAGATTAGTATCTAGCTATGAACATCTGAATGCCAACATGTTGTAGCCTGACAGCATCAGTAAGCAGGTCCAGAGGAACAATACTTGCTACAAGAGGGGTTGATGCATGGCCACCCAAGTATGACATCATCTGGCCACCCAAGTATGACATCATCTAGTCAGCTGCAACCTCCATCTCATTTTTCAGTTCTGGCCAAGGAAGCCAAAAGGATTGGGAAAGGTTACTTTTTTGGGATGAGCCAGAACCCCTACGATGTTTGAAGAACTCCATCCCTGCTCACCATACTTAGCCACAGCCTCAGTCAGGACAGCTGTTGATGTACCTGGTTCTCAAATGAATCACGGTGGCCTACAGAATGAAGACAAAAATAGAAATGTGGTGTTAATGATGAGGATCCAGACATGACACCCCTGTAAATAGAAATGTGATGTTAATGATGAGGATCCAGACCTGACACCCCTGTAAATAGAAATGTGGTGTTAATGATGAGGATCCAAACCTGACACCCCTGTAAATAGAAATGTGGTGTTAATGATGAGGATCCAGACCTGACACCCCTGTATACTGCAGCTGTGCAAACAGGGTGCCACTAATCTTGATGTACCATTAGCCTGTGCTTCCTGTGATTGCTGGAAGCATTCTCTTCTTATTCTGTCCATGCTAAAAAAACAAAAATGAATGCTGCTAGTGTCACACTGATATTCCCTGTATTGTGAATTCACCTACCACATACAGGTGTGACACAGATGCAGATTAAACTGCAAAGCTACAACTCCAAACTGAAGCCTGGGATGTTGCATACAGCCCTATCGAGATACTACATTAAGTTGTTATATAGTGAAACAGGAGCAATATATGGTGCCCACAACTATAGCAACAATCTATAACAGGGCAGGAACAAATATGCATCACAGACACATGCAGAATGTTACAGACAGCTGACGGTCTGTAGTAGTGCCTGCAGTGCCCCCTCCCCTGACATGGCTAAGCTACATAGGCAGGACTTCAGCAGGCTGAGCACGCACTTTGCAGTACTTTATTTTGGGTGTGGCAGTGTTATATTGATCCTCAACTATGCTTTGTCAGTTCTGTAATGGAATCATCAGCTACTGCTCCAGGGGGTATCCTGCAGCACCTAAAACCCAGTAAGGACATTGGCTGAGGACAGAGACATACAGGGTTAGTTGTGTGGATGCTGTCATATGGAAGTCATGAGCACTGGCAAGGTGCTGATGTTCATCGTGCATACAGCTGCAGTCATAACAGATGGGTTTTCCTGCCGTCAGGCGGGTCCTCGGTCGGCCGAATTCCAAAGTCTAGGTCCGGCGTCAGTTGTCGTCGCTTCCTCCCTGACGTCAGTGCGACAGGGGTATAAAAGATCCAGCTGATGCCATTTTCTTCAGTCTTTCTTGCCCGCGGTGCCCGAAGCAGAAGCAGTTCGCAAGTGCCAGTCGGCCAGCTCCTGAGATTACGAATATTTTTCTACCGAAGTCTTCTTGAAAGCTAAGTACCCCGTTGGGGAAACTTTTCTTGCCTTAGACCGATGTCAGACAAAGTTAATAATTGCATTTCTTGTGGGAAGCAAATACCGCATAAGGATTTCCATTCCCTCTGCATTCCTTGCTTAGGCCCAGACCACGACGTCTCGGCCTGTCATTTTTGTGCTACATTCAACAGATGCACTATTAAGCATCGGGCGGAGTTCACCCAACACTATTTTGGCAAAAAATTTAATTACATTATGTCGTCGGATACTCCGACTCCAGTTTTGAGTAAAAGACACAAAGATAAGGACCGACATTCGAGGTCCGCGACCTCCACTGACACCACGCCAAAGCCGACTACAGGTGGTCCGGTTCTCAGTGAGGCGCCTACGCAGCCCCTGACTACCGACTACATTTCATTGGCGGTGTCTTCTGTGCCCGAGGTGGCAGGCTTTTCGGCCCACACACCGACTACAGATACCGAAGCCACTATTGGCGGGGAAACTCAGAGTTTAGATAGACCTGCCACCTCTCAAGGTGTCTTCAGGCCTTCCTCTTCTTTTTCCATCAAGGCTTTTACTAAGTCTAAATCAGCCATGCATACTAAAAGACAGGCTCCTCAGGGCCCTTCTCAAGGCCCCATGCCTAAAAAGCAGATGTTCAAAATGGCTGAGGATTTGATTACTCTTATTAGGGGTTCTCAACCCCCCCTGACAAAAGACCCAGAGTGGAGGAAGAATCCCCCTCCTCGGACCAGGCCTCCATTATTTCAAAACATTCTGAAGACCAGGAACATTCTTACTCCCCTTTTGAAGATTCTGATGCAGAGGAGTCCATTCCCTCTGTCTCCCCCCCTGAGGATTACTCTTTTGGGGAAACCTTACATACCTTGAGGGAACACTTCCACTGGGAAGGCCAAGAGTACTCAGACTCCAAGAAAAGGCTTAGGGATTTCTTTGCTCCTCAGCACAGGCCTCTGGCTATACCTCCTGTCTTAGACATTCTAGATGACGTGTATTCAGAGGCCTGCCTTAACCCAGATTCTTTGCCTCCAGCTCCAGTCAAGCCTGACAGGTATTACCGGGTACCTGACTCCCACCAATTCCTATACAAAAGCCATGCGGCTGACCCAGAAACTATATCACAGGGTCCCAAGGGAATTAAGGCCTCCACTGCTAAAAATCCATTACCTTCATAGAGAGAGATTCCAGAGCTTTAGAGAGGTGGGGGAAAAAGGTTTACACCTCGGCCACCTTAACCATGAGGGCATTAAACTGTCAGTTCCATATGTTAAAGTACCAACAATTTCTGTTATCACAGTTGAGAAACAAAATGTCACAATCTGAACAACCAGACTTGAAGGAGTTGCAGGATTTGATACATAGTGCAGAACAAGTGGATAAGCATACCTTGCAATGTGGTTTTGATGCTTTAGAGGCCTCATGTAGAGCGGCTGTTACAGAATCAGTCATACATAGACATGCCTGGCTCAAAGAGCAAACCTTACCAGATCATGTCAAAGCCAAATTACTAGATGCTCCTCTGCAAAAGGATGTATTATTTGGTGTTATAGCTGAGGAGGTATTAAAGAAAATGGAGGAAAAGGCAAAATCAATGCAAACAGTAAAAGATTTCCTACAGGTACAACCTCCACGTTTCAGTAGAAATTGGCCTTCCAAAAATTGGTCCTTTCCAGCCACAGACAGACCCCAAAGAGGTAGATACAGGCACCCGAGGGGCAGAGGGCAATCTCAAGGATCATTTAGAAGCAGACAATGGCAAGCACCCACACAAAGAGGGGGTGAGGATAGTTCACAGCCGTTCAGAAAGCAGAACCAATGACTTTCCCCTTTGCATGCCAAGCAAGGCTCAAATGGCAGCACCTTTAGGAGGAAAACTGGCATTATTTTCGAAAAATTGGCATATTGTCACAAAAGACAAATGGATCCTGGACATTATAGACAGAGGCTACAGATTTCACTTTCACACCCTTCCAAAAATGAGAGGCATGCCAAACCTGCCACACAATCAAAGGGCAGAGGCACAAAAACAAATTTCAGATCTCATGGACATGAAAGCTATTCAAGAGATACCTGTACAAGAACAGGGTCAAGGTTTTTATTCCAGACTATTCCTGGTACCAAGGAAGGGAAAAGATTGGAGACCTATTTTGGACCTATCCATCCTAAACACATTTTTACTCGTGCCAAAATTCAAGATGCTCACTTTACAGCAGCTTCTTCCCATGCTGGGCAAGGAGTCTTGGCTGGTAACATTGGACCTCAAGGAGGCATACATGCATGTCCCAATCAGACAAGATTGCAGAAGATACCTCAGATTTCTTGCAGGTTCAACCCATTATCAATTTTCTGCATTGCCCTTTGGCTTATCTACTGTGCCCAGAGTGTTCACGAAATGCCTGGCATCAGTAATCGCCTACTGCAGACTTCAAGGGATACAAATATACCCATATCTGGACAACTGCTTGATCCAAGTGGACAGCAAGCACATACTTATGAAACATCTGATGTTTGTAATAATGTTGTTGAATTCACTGGGATACACAATCAACAAAAAGAAATCAAGGCTAATACCCTCTCAAACAATAATTTTCCTGGGTGCCAGCTTGGATACAAACACCCAGATGGCCTACCTCACGCCAGAGAAACAAGGGCAACTAACTCAATACTTCAGAAAACTGGCAACTTTCACCAGGCTGACTGCAAGGAAAATCCTGCAGGCTCTGGGATTCATGGCATCTTGCATCCTACTGATCCCATGTGCAAAGCTGCATATGAGGAAACTTCAGTGGTACCCAAAAAACCTTTGGTCTCAACGCAGCCACAGTTTGGAAACAATAATACCACTAATTCCATGTCTCCAAAAGGAATTTCTGTGGTGGGCTCAAGCATGCCAAAGGAACACAGGTCTCCCATTCTGCAAGCCTCAAGCAAATCAAATCATCACAACAGACGCCTCGGACTACGCCTGGGGGGCGCACATGACAGATCGGTGCATTCAGGGCAAATGGCTCCTAAAAGAAAAGCACCTACACATCAATCAGAAGGAAATGCTAGCAGTAATAAATGCAGTTATAGCTTTCAAAGACCTATTGCATCCAGGTCAGCTATTGATAAGGACGGACAACACCACAGTAATGTGGTACATAAACAAACAGGGAGGTACCCATTCATACCCCCTATGTAGGCAAGCCATGTCTCTTTGGAACATGGCTCTGGAATTACAAATGGAGCTTCAAGCACAGTACCTACCAGGCAAGGAAAACACACTGGCAGACAACCTAAGCAGAAATATGACAGATCCACACGAATGGAAGTTGCATCCTCAAGTTTTCACAAAGATAACTCAAGCATGGGGAAGGCCAGACATAGATCTCTTTGCCTCCCACAGAATTCACCAATTGGCAAAATTCTGCTCAAGGACATTTCATCCACAGGCCTGGAAAGTGGACGCACTCTCCTTCAGTTGGGCAACAATGACAGTTTATGCCTTCCCACCTCTCCCTCTGCTGCCCAAAGTTCTATTAAAAACCAGAGCAGACAGACCAAAGATGATTCTCATTGCTCCAGACTGGCCAAGACAACACTGGTACCCACTCCTGAAAAGCTTGACTCATTCCCCACCATGAATCCTGCCTCTAATGTCTCTTCTACTGACTCAGCACAACTTCAAAACACTTCACAGCCAGCTGAAAACACTCAATCTAGCCGCATGGAAGATTCCTTAAATTCACAACAGGCCCTACTCTCCAAGGAGGTGCAGGATGTCATTTTGGAGGCCAGAAGACCTTCTACAAGAAAAGCCTACTCTGCAAAATGGAAACGGTTTTGTGCCTGGAATGAGAAAAAGGGTCAGAATCCTGGAATACTGAATTTACCCCAAATATTACAGTACCTAACTGAGATGCTAAGCAATGGACTTTCATTCTCCTCCATCAAAATCCATGCCTCAGCCATTTCTGCAACATACAACACTGATCCTCCATTATTCTCTCATCCCCTCTTAAGACAGTTCCTCAGAGGGGCTAAGAATATAAAACCCCCAAGGAAACAACCAGTACCTGCTTGGGACCTCAATTTCATACTAGAAAAACTGACCTTGCCTCCTTTTGAGCCAGCTGCTTCAACTCTTGGAAAACAGCCTTCCTCCTGGCAATCACTTCAGCTCGCAGGGTTTCGGAACTACAAGCCCTCATGGCTGTGCAGCCTTTCATCATTTTCCATCAGGACAGAGTTACCTTACGAACCAATCCGTCCTTTATGCCAAAGGTAGTATCCAGGGTAGCCTTGAATCAGGCTATCCACTTCCTTTTACCCTAATCCTCAAAACAAAGGAGAAAGACTACTACATTCCTTGGACATTCACAGACAGCTGCGTTATTATTTGGACAGAACAAAGCCTTTCAGAAAATCAGAACAACTCTTTGTGTCCTATGCTGCAGGAGCTCAAGGGAAGCCTATTTCCAAACAGACAATCTCAAAGTGGATAGCCCACTGCATATGCTTTTGTTACTCTTTTCATGGTAAATCTGTACCTACAGGCATCAGATCTCACTCCACAAGGGCCACAGCTACCTCTGCAGCTTTCCTCAGGGGGGTTCCTACCAAAGATATTTTGGAAGCAGCCACTTGGAGTTCCGTACATACCTTCTCCAAGCACTATCACCTACCATTATACTCCAAATCTAGAGCAGGCTTTGCCACTGCAGTCTTGCAGGGCATCCTGGCTCCTCCTAGTTCCACCTAGTGCCTACCACCCCTTTTTTAGCTTTGGGATTCTACCCATCTGTTATGACTGCAGCTGTATGCACGATGAACATAGTACAGTTTTGTACCTACCATAAATGTAGATGTTTGAGTGCTAATACAGCTGCAGTCCAGGTTTCCCTCCCTCCTTCCCCTCTTAGGACAGGCCTAATGGCTAACACCTCCTCATACAACCTGATTGGGGTATTCTTTTATGGTGTATTTGCTTGCAACTACTGTTTTTTGATTATATTGCATTGCATTATTACATTATTTTATATATATATTGCCTTCCTTCTGGGGGCACCTGACATCTGGGGCAAGAAAAACTGAAGAAAATGGCGTCGGCTGGATCTTTTATACCCCTGTCGCACTGACGTCAGGGAGGAAGTGACGACAACCGACACCGGACCTAGACTTTGGAATTCGGCCAACCGAGGACCTGCCTGACGGCAGGAAAACCCATCTGTTATGACTGCAGCTGTATTAGCACTCGAACATCTACATTTATGGTAGGTACAAAACTGTACTTTCCGACACATAAGTTACGAGCCCCTACATGTTGCAAACTACATAATATCTTCTGGCATGGTAGTCATTTTTTTTTAATAAAGCACTATCCAAGGACACCAGGTGGGTCTTTTTTGCTATATGAATGCAGTCTGTAGCTCCTACCAACAATTCAGAGAGGTGGGAAATATCACAGAAAACAAACAAGATGGAGGTGAGCCTGCGAGCTATCCTAAAACCTATAGGCCAGTAATTTGCCTTCTGACGATGTAGAAACTATAGACTGGAATTGATGCCGACAGAGTTTATACTCATTTAGAAGAAAACTCAGTCATGACAATAGAACAAAAGGGTAATGAAAGAAAGTCATATGGAACAAAGGATCATTTGTTGTTAAACTTATAATGGAGAACTGTAAAAAGGGGAAGAATCTAGGTATGGCATGGATAGACTACAAAAAACATTTGATACTATTCCACATTCATGGATAAAAAAAGTGCTTAAAAATGTACAAGATACACCCTATACCATTGATGGCCAACCTATGACACGTGTGTCAAAGGTGACATACCACATATTTTGGATGACATGCCAGCATTCATCAACACCTGAGTTACCAAAGAAACTGCTTTTGCATTCATTGCTCATGTGAAGTACATTGAATTATTTTGTGCTAGGTGCCAGTTCAATAACACTGCTGCAGAGGTAAAGAAGTTATTAACGTCAAAGACTATTTTGGTATACAGCCTCAATAGATTCTGCAAAGGGCAAGTAGTCAACTTTTCTAAGAGGGTGCAGTTTTACATTCCTCTCAACTGTCCCTCTTAATACCTCCTAAAAGTGGTGACTTTTTTTATACTTAATAATGATAATAATTAGATTTAAAGACTCATTTTACTTCAGAAAATGTATATTAATTCATGTTCATTTTTTTTCTGTCAGTGTCTCAAATTAATAGTCCTAATAGTTTAAAACTATCCGTATTTCTTATTTCTAGATTTGTCCCTGATTCCGTTGAGATTTATCCCTGATGTATAGAGAGCTATGCTGTTTTATTTGGTTATTTTTTTTATTTTATTTTTGTTGGGGGGGTGACATGGCAGCAGAGTAAAGTTAGGAATTTTCCAAATTTTTGACACATCGAGCCCAAAGGGACCACCATCACTGCCCAATACTGATCGATTACATTACAGCGACCATGAAACAGTGACAAACCACTTTGCAGTTAAGCCATGATAAAGGACAAATTATTAATACAGGGATAAAATTTCAAAGGGGGATATTCCAGGCTGAGTTTTGTCACCACTGCTCTTTTGTCTTGACCTTAACCCATTAAGATGTTTACTTAGCAGATTAGGTAATGGCTACAAGTTTGCTCCCAGAAAACAACAAAGTGTATAGACTTCTCATCTTTTTGTGGATGATTTAAAACTGTTTAGTTCATCAGATGAGAAACTGAAAGCACAACTGCAAGTGGTGAAAACTTTTTCAGATTATATAAAAATATCATTTGGTCTTGATAATTGTGCAAAACTAACCTTTAATGTAGCTAAGCTGCAGCACCAAGAAAACATCAGTCTGGGACAGGAATGTGATATAAAAAACTTGAGCAAGAGAGAGTGCATAAATATTCGGGAATTGATGAAGGATCCACAATAAAACATGAACAAATGCCAATAAAACTTAGTAAGGAATATTTTAGAAGATTTAAATTAATACTGAAAACAGCTGTGTTATCTAGGAACAAAATCCAAGCTATAAACCAGTTTGGTCTCCCTGTCCTGACCTACAGTTTTGGAGTGATTGACTGGCCCCAAAAGGTGTTGGATTGGTTGGACAGGAAAACAAGAAGGATGCTTTATACTCATCAAATTATTTATAAAAATCAGTGTATACCATGACTATATATTCCCCGTTCTTAAGGGGGTATAGTCCTCCTCGAAGTTGATTACACATATAGATCTGCAAAAGTAGTACTGCATACATATTTGCTGACCTCACAAGACCCAAACATAGAGAAAGTTTTAAAATATGAGGAGAATAAGTCTAAGATGACTTCCCTGCTTAGAGTACCAGAAGCATATCAGTGTCAAGTGAGAATGGAAATCAAACCAGAAGTAGATAAAAATCAGGCAGCAACTGAATGTACCAAAAACCAAAAGAAAGAATATAAGGTGAAGGGTCAGACAAGAAGACAAGAAATCTGGAAAATGCATAAATATAGTTGCAAGTATAGAAAACTATTGGAAGAACCTCATATTGATCAGGATCAAACACAGGAATGGTTAAGGAGAGGTGAATTTAAAGGTAATATTTGCGGTCCAAGATAGTGGACTATGCACACATTGGTTTACAAAGTCAACTGAACGTGTGGAAGAAACGGACAAATGTAGGTTTTGGAAAACAGAATTAGAAACCGTTGCACATCTGGTTGTGATATATTAATGCAGAAGACTGTATACTCAAAGATATAATAATTGTACAAGCACTATAATACTGAAGTAACTGAGAAGCACTGGAAACATGAGCCATAAAGCATTATAGAAAATTATGAATTTTATATCACATGGGATGACCCATTAACAACTGTTAAAAAAATAGATGTGAAAAAAAACAGATATAGTATTCCATGAAATGAAGATAAAAGTAGCATGGATCAATGAAATTGCTACACCCAGTGACTATGGTGTCTCATGTACAGTGAGACACAAAGTCTTAAAATACCAGGATTTGCAGGTAGAAACAAGGGCAATGTGAAGGATGGCCCGAACAGTTCCAATAGTAGTATGAACAACAGGTCTTATAAAACAAAATTTATAATCGTACTTGGATATGTTACCAATACATGTAACCCCATATGAATAGCAGAAGAAGTCATTACTGGGCACATTGCAGGAGCTGTGAAGAGCACTTCTGGCTGACATCAAAGACTGAAACAATACTAATTTCATGAACTTTAATGATACTTTGACTTAGGAATGAGGTCCATTCCCATCATGGTATTAGAAACCCAAAAGACCTGGATAAATTGAAAACAATAAAGTAGCAAGGGTGAGGTAAAGGGGGCAGCCACTGTGGGGTCAAGATGATTATTGATTGCTATTGCGGGACCAGCATTTCGGAATGCTGGTACAGAAGTGAGTTTTGATACTGTACACTGAAGCATTTTGTGTATGATACAAGTTGTAGCGAGTGGACTGCTGCAGTTTTAGATGCTTGGGAGAGGCAGGGCACAGAAACATGCTGGCTCCTGAATTTTAGGAGTGCCAGCCAGATCAAGGTCCTTTCCTTTGTTGCCCTTCAACCTATAGTTGTGGGGTGTTTAAGTGGCACCAGGCAATAAATGAGCAAACCAAGGTACTACTTGTATAATTCCTTTCTGCATGCAAAAATGGACTTTTAACTTCTGGACTGCCAGCTTGGTACAGTGATGCCATTTTCACCATAGCTGAGCTGCAACTCTGGGAGACCACTAGCTGCACTAAATAAAGGCTGATGAACAATATCTGATGCTGCAAACATTTGTGTTCTTGCAATGCTACAACCTTTGGCTTACGTTTTGCCTTTATACCTTGATGCTGACATCTGCATCACTTTATACCTGACTATAAATCGAGACCTGCTATCCTCTGTCATTGTTTATCTGACATTTGCTTCTTCATTTGCATTTCATTATGTAGCCATTTTAAAAAACCCTTTTCTACATCTTTTAGCATGTTGCACCTTCTAGATTTTGTTACAAGACTGCATTGCTTACTTCAGAAGTTGTGTGAATAGCAGCCACAATATTCACATTTAAGATTTAGAACACGCAGCACTATCTGGAATGTAGATGGCAGATTACAATATATGAAGGAGCAGAAGTTTAATAACTAGAGCAGCATGTAAATAGCTGATTTGCAATGCAAAATACTCCTCAATAAATGTCACGTATCAGACTGTTTTCATTCTGGCTATAGTAGGAAAAACACAGCAAATGAGTCTGCTTATAACAGAGCGAATAGGATAGATCAAGTACTGACTGACTTCTTGATAAAGATAAGTTTAGATCCACAGGATGTCAGTTGTGTAATTGGCTTCCACTGTTTATCAACTGACTTGACTTATTTAGTACTTTGGATATGCAATTTTTTTATTGTCAAAAAACTAATGACTTTAATGTAAACTGCTTTTCCTTAGAGCATTTGCCAAAATTAACCAGCTTTCATCCTTGTACAATACATGTATTCCTTTTTCTCTCCCTGGCTGCAGAGCACCTACCTTATATGTACAGTAAACATCTGCATTACTGCTTCAGAGAGGCAGTAGTTTGGATGGATCATGTACTTGGTTAGCCACCCTGATGGTGATCAGGGCGGGTATGCAGTGTTCATCTTGGACATAAAGGCTAAAGACCACTGCTGCAGATTAGGTGATAAGGATGTACAGTAGTGTACAAAAAAATAACAGAATTGCATAAAATAATAGGCATGCAAATACGCTTTGCCTTACTCCATTCTAATTAACTCAACCCACCCATTCATTTTTTTTATCCAGTATGATGGTGAGAGGCTGTGACATCTTTTGCAGTGGCAGGACAGCCCTATCCCTCCTTGATCCACACATATTAAGCTGTGTTACCTGGTATGACCTCTCGCCCCTGCCAGCCAGTGTACTTGGGCTGCTGATGCAAGTTTATACAGGAGATGAGAGAAGCAGACCACCATAACTGTAGGAGGAGAGGCCCTACCCCAGCAGAGTGGTACTTCCCTTTCAAGCCACTTTTATATAATGAGGCCTGGTCTAGGCTGTGTCCCTGTCCTGTCCAACCAGAGTGTTGATGCCTCCCTTTCTTATCCACAGGCCTAACCCAGCTGCCATTCTATGCCTCAGTCTCTACCTGGACAGTGAGAGAGGCGCACTAATGCCAACATATCACCATCATTCTCTTTGAAGACAGATGGACAGGCAAAGCCTCATCATTCCTCTTTTCTTCACAGTAGTTCCAACAATTGCCCATGCCGCTAACTGAACTTGTGTTCTCTGGGTTATAGCCAGTGCTTTATCCACGTGTGCTAATGGAGTTGGCCAGTTCCACCAGTTCCATTGCTGCATGCAGCCCCACCTTGATTTGAAGATTTGAAATCACTGGCCAGTCCTAAACAAATGATTGATTACTTGGCACTGTCTTGTCCCTGGCACTGTGCAACTTAAAGTTGTAATATTTAAGTAGCAGAAGTGGGGCAGAAACAAGAATGCCTGCCTTATGATAAAATATCTGTGCCTGGGTTGACATGGGGTACAATTGCTGAGAATACTTTTATTAGCTGATTCTTGGTTATTACTTTAAAGTGGAATGATGGTATTCAGGGTAGAGGAGTGCAAAAGTTAATGCTTTGATAAATATTGAGAGTTAGTTGAGGCACAGATACTGAAGCTACAGAATAAAATTGGTTTAGGGAATTATTTGGAGTGTCTCTCCTCTGAAGAGAGGGTATTACTACAGTTCCTACATGAAGTTTGTGTTTGTTTTCTAGGTAAACTGTAAACAGTCTATTGGTCCTTGTTCAACACTTTATTGATTTCCGTGAGTTATTTGCTTAGGAATATATGGCCACTTTTTTTTCTTTTTCCAGTTTTCCTTAAGTGCAGCATGTTTTTCTTTATTGCATGTGCTGCTATAGAGCTTTTCAAGAAGCTCAGGCTTGGTCTCTCATTTTTTTATATGTGATTACAGCAGGGGACAGTGTTGCTTTTTTTACATACTGACATTGGCAGTTTGATGATCATTTGATGACTGCAAACTGGGAGTGGTCATAGACTCTCCAAATGATGTCAACAACGTATAAGAGGGTCTTATGCAAACAAATGATTGGTGCCAAAATCATGGCCTTAAACTGAATGCAAAAATGTATTATCATCCCTTTCAGTAAGAGCGATGTTCCTGCTAACTACCACATCAATAGCAGCACCCTAAATATGCACTTAGTGGTGAGAGACCTGGGTACACAGGTTAACAGCAACCTTGCCTTTGATCACCATGTCTCCATAGTGGTAAGATGGGCATTCTGTTTTGCTCATCTCATAAGTAAGGGCATTGCCTCCAGAAAAAAAGTTATAACCTCCCTGTACTCATCCGGCCAATGATTGAGTACAGCACCTCTTCTGGTATGCACCTTACCTAGCCCCTGCAGCAATTGGGGAGACCACAAAGGTTCCACACAAGGAAAATACAAGGTTTTCAGAATCTGTCCTATGTGGATCAGCTGAAATCACTGTCACTTTATTTTGTTTTATACAGACCACTCAGAGGTGATCCCTGCCTTGCATATAAGGTAATCTCTGACCCTCTTCTACTGGAAATTCTGCATATCCACAAGTCAAATGAGACACTCTAAAGACCTCAGTCTGGTATGTGACATTTATAGAACCTGCTGGAGGGACAGATTTGTCTCCCAGAGGGTACCACACCTTTGCAACAAACTCCCACTTCATGTCGAAACAGAACACTTCATTGGCCCTCTTTAAACGCAATCTGGATGATTGGATGGGTAGCCATAAATTCACCCCAGGGGTTTCATCTATGTCTCTCTTGGAGAGGGGCAATAGGAGCTGATCATGGAAACCAGGATAGAACTTTGCTTGTAAGGGCCTTAGAGCCATTAGCCTAGTAACTTCCTATGATATTCACTATTACATTGATGAGGTGAGACTTGTCAAATGGAGGACTGGGTACTCTCAGTTCTAGATTTGGACAACCAGAAGAATAGAATTATTTCCTTTTTCAGTGCAGGAATGATAGCTGTGGTTGGAAGGATCAATTTGCTTACTGTTGGAACTATAATAAAGTGATGCAGAGTGTAGCACAGTACAGGAAGACTATGTATGTGTGTGCATGTTCTTGTGTGTGTGTGCATGCGTGTGCATGCACATATGCTTTCTGTAAACAAATTGTGTATGAAATGGGCTACCTTACCAGACCATCTGTTTGAAAATAGAACTATGCCTAGTTTTGTGATGTTGCCCTTGTTTCACTTAGGTGAATACTACCAAACTGAAATGTTATCAAATCAGTGCTTGAAACAGGATGATTTGCATTCAAAATGGAAACTTTCACTCGTACACCTTGTGCATGCATACAAAAGAACACAGTAAAACTATGTCTTTTCTTGCCAAAGAAAAGGGTAGGTTTGAAAACTTTTACATTAAGTAAGGTCATGGGTATAAAGGGAAAAGTGGCTGAAACTGACAGAAGAAATTCAGGGGAAATGTCTGCTGGCATACAATTGTGAAGGAGGTAAAGCATGTATGTTAGAAGTTCTAAATGCCATATCACAGCAAGACAGTGACATTTTCATTTATAAAAAAAGAGGTTTTGAAACTTATAATGGTTTAAAAATTTGTTGGATATAAATTTTGAAGTTAGAATTGGACAAAATGTATGTTATTAATGTGGAAAAGGGACACTAATTTAAAAAAGTGAAATTCTGTTTTTATGAGATGAGTAAGTACAATTTCCAGTCATTGCTGTGGTTTTATTATAAGTACTCTCTCTCTCTCTCTCTATATATATATATATATATATATATATATATATATATATATATACACATATGTGTGTGTGTGTCATATATATATATATATATATATATATATATATATATATATATACACACACACACACACACACACACACACACACACACACACACACATACACATATACGCATACACGGAACTCTCAATCAAGCAATCTGACAGTTTTATAAGCAGTAAATCTGAGAAGAAATACAAGTTGGGATGATTGAATGCCCTTGTCTAAAATACCAAATTCAATGAAAATTATTTTTTTTTACTCAAGCCAAGCAAGAAATTGGTCAGTATTGATCAATCAGTACTCTACCCTGGTAATCAAATATAAATAAATAAAAAATAAAAGTAAATGTTTTAGTACTCCATATAAATTTGAGAATTGCCTGTATTTTTCCTGGAAGAATGGAAAAATCAGTGCCCCTGATATGGAGGTGTAGTTGTCTATGAATTATATAATATGCCCCTTGATAAAGTATTAATTTCTCTACTGGCTTTCTAATGCGATATGCCACCAAGAGTTGGTGCAGCTAAACAGTTAATCAGTTAAGAGGTACATTAGACTGGTATGACACTATAGTAAAAGGAACAAAGCAAATGGAAGAGAGGCCCAGGCTTTAGTGGAAAGTTTGCTGTACCCTGTTCTGTGTATTTTTAGTCTTGAAAAAAATACTCATTTACTGGGTCATAGCTGTAAAATTTGATAATAATTTGCAGTTTAGTCTGTGCTTCTTACATTTTCTATTCTGTTTGTTTGTTTGTTTATTTACATTTGATTAAAGAGAACAAAAGTCTGACTGGGCAAAGCCACTTTTCAGAGAATGCCCAAGGAGAAAAATCCACATTATACAACAGCCCCCCATTAATATTCAAAAACGTGCACGCTGATTGGTCAGCGTGCATGTTGTAAATCAGAGTTATAGTAATGGAAAAAGGTCCAGTCGCCCGGACTTATTCCATTACTATAACTCTTTTTTCACACTGTTTCGCTAAGTTAAACGAGTTTAACATAGCGAGACAGCTTTAAAAAAAGCAACGGAGATTCTCCATTGTTTTTGTCTAGCTGTCTCATAAACCCATTTAACATAGCAAAAACAGTTTGTAAAAAAAAAAACCGAGATCTTGCTTTCTCCATTGCTTTTGCCCACAGCTCTGATGTACTGCGTAGGCATACGCATGCGCAGTACATCAGAACTGCCGCAGAATACCAGACAGCTGCAGAAGGGCAGCAAGGAGGCATTATACAATGCCATTATTTAAGAAAAGTAATTATTTTTTCTTAAATAATGTCATTATAATAGCAATAACCCACTTCTGGGTGTGGGTAATGCTGGATTTACCCACGGTTGGGTTTGTTTGGCCACTCAGGCTTCACCCTCGTGACCAAACCACACCAACCATGGGTAAATCCAGAATTACCCACACCCAGGCGTGGGTTATTGCTATATTATATACATTTGCACAAGTAATTAGCAAGAGCTAACAATTAGTGTACTATGTAACACTAAGGCATATACAGTTTAACAGGTGCTCACCATGTTAAGAACACAACATAATAGCTACAGCATTCTCTGGTCGATTACACTTACACAACATTCAGCATTGTTTTACAGACAGCAGATGAGGTATATGCATATTGTATTCAAACAATTATTCACTTGCGACTTGGAAACAGGAGGCAAAATGTGAGGATTTTATACTAATCTGATTTGGCTGCATAAGGAAGGGCCTCACCGGTAATAGTGACTGTGGTGGTACAAGGGTCTGTGTAATTTTATTGGGATTTTAAAAGATAGATGGGTTAAGATTAGAATAAGAAGGGAGAGTGTAATAATGGGGATGTTGTAAGTGTGGGACTGTTTTCATTCACATGTACATTTTCAATGAGATTTTAACCTGTAGATGGAATATTTCTGATGTTTGTTGGGAGATGCAGGATATAAACAGTCAGTATTATAATTCTTAACATTTTTGAGTTAGCACTGAGTTGTCGGTTCAGTGAACACAGTTTTCTGCGAGGTGAGTACCAGTTTAATAAATGGCTGGTTGCAGGGCACCTGTCTGAGAGAGTTAAGGTGTTGTGGGTAGTCTTAATGTGTGCGTGTTTAGGCCAATAGATTACTAACGCCACCCAATTAAGGTACTGAACTGCCAAATGGCGATGTCTTTAGTTAATGCAGTTACATGCAAATTTTGTAATTTTATTATAAGATTGTTGCAGTTTGGCTAGATGAGAAGACTGTAAGTTAATCAAAGTCGACAAAGCATACCGGAGTCTGAGGAATAGATAGGTCTGAGTGTGGTCTTACATGCATCTTACATGCATCCTCTGATAGAAAAGGGTTGACTTTGTATAGAAGCCCTGGTTTGTGGTTGATTTTTTAACTGCATATTGGATGTGATGATTGAATTTCAATCTGTGGTCAATTATTATATCCAATAGTTATGCATTTTTCTATATTTCAGTTCTAGTTGTATTGACCGGTAATATTTTAAGTCATAGTAGGCTGATTGCTGGGCCTGAAGTGAACATACTATTAGTTTTATATTTATTCAGACTTGAGTAGTTTAGATTGCTCTATTTCCCTTTCAGTTTTTGTAAAAGAATGCTGTAGGTCATTGAGCTGTTTCATTCATATGCATACTGGATTATTTGTGCTGCTAGAGTTTCCGGCTTAGAGTTTAGTATTTTATTTGCCGTTTTAGATTAGAATATATTTTTTGGCATTTTTTGTTTCGTGCTCTGAATTTTATTTCATTATTCATTTGTTCACCAGATATGTGGGCTATCTGCGGACTTTTAATAGTGTTTGCATAAGCCACAAGGTAGAATACCGGGTACATTTCCTGGCCAATACAAGCGTACATTCAATTAAATGCACAGAATGATAACATATAATGCCCTGAATGCATTAACTAAATCACAAAATACAACAGCGGTGCAGATTCTTACAAAGCATAACACAGTAACTTATTCACTGTAAAGAGTTCACACCTTTCAATTTATATCAGGCTAAAGTAACTTCCTTGAAAAGAGTTTGACAACTATATGTCAAGTACAGGTACATTTAAGAAATGTACATAAGAGCCATTGTCTTTCAGTGTTTGTTGCTGTTCCTGCTTTATTTAATCTTGGACACTTGTATCTTAGACTGTTTAGCTATCCTCTCTTCTCACAATATCACCACACCTAGCTTGGTGTTTTGCTGCTATAAGGAGACATTGATGGTGAAATTATCTGTCGTGTAATCTATATTGCTACAGTCAGTCGAAGGTCATAGCAAGAAAAAGAGTTGCTTGTTAAAAGTAATATCTAGACATGAAAAGACAGAAAAGATTTTAGGCAGAGCCAAGTTCCTACCATGGCAAAATAATCGGCCAGTATCCATGCTAATTAATTGTATTTGAAAATGAACATTAAAGTTGTTCTGGTGGGGGAGCAAGGCCAAACTAAAGGGGTATTGCAGGTACTCTACACACCCAATACTCTCTTGTCATCGAAAGGGCAAAGAATCACTCTTTTGTTATTTGGCTGATACCAGATGAAAGCATTAATAAAAACATAAGTGCAGAGAAGTCCAGCGAAACCCATAACACATACATAGAGATGGTCACAATCCCCAGTACATTCAAGGATAAAAAAAGGTGCTAGTGAGGCAAAAACCTTGATTTGTCACAAAGCTGGTAGATTTCCCGTCTGTGTGCAACTAATGACAGACAAAACTTCCTCGTTGTGACTGAGACTCTAACTGAACAGCCATTTTGTTTATAATCAATTTTCAGTGATGGGCTCTGGAATTGTGTAAGCAGATATACTAGGTAGTGTGATAAATGTGACTTGGTGGTGTCGCCTCACAGTAAAACGCTGTCCGGTTTGATTCTCAGCTAGATCGTCTTCTGCCTGGAGACGTGCATGATTGGGCATACCTTCGTTGAAGGTTGTGCATCAGGGCTGGTAACTCGGCACGTAAAAATCAACTACCAATCATTAGTGGACCAGAGTTCCGCTGTGGCGACCCTTAACTGGGAAAAGCCGAAAGACACATACATACCTTTTCGCCATACTGTGCTACTGGTATTTTTATGGGTAAATCTTCATTTTGGTTGTGTCACAAAGAATGCATTGTCGATGCATAGACACATTCCCACTGTAGCAAATTGAGTACATACTAACACATACAAACATAGTTAGCGATGATACCATTTAACTGCAACAGACTCACCCAGGTATCAGCTGCTGCTTGGAAAAAGATCAAGGTGAGTGCAGTTCTGAATGTCAAACTGCATTCTCTGTGGCAGTACAAAGGCTCTTTTTTAGTGAGATTTATTGCCACTCTGTCACGGACCATCACACATGAAAAAATCTGAAGCACACAATATTGCTACCCTTGAGTATCATATAGCTGGTGATTTTCTCTGACAGAGGTGTCTTGAAATATCTTGACATACTCTGGTCATGAATACTGAGGTGACTGCATTCGTGTTTTTTTTTTTTTTTTTCATTTAGCTATGCGGTAACCTCAAAAGTGAATTGAATCAGACTTGTTTTTGTTTAAGTTGCCACTTTGATAGCTAAATATATATCTTCTGTGTAGTATATTCCTGATACTGTGGTTTCTTTTTTCTTGCAGGTTTCTTCATCAGATTGCATTTGCTTTCAGGAATTTTACATGATATAGTTATACCAGACTCACATTTGGAAGGCTGCCATATGAAGTCCTCATTGTCACTTTTACACCCCTTAATAACAGACCCAAACTGCAAAGATAGTCTTCATCAGCTGCCAAAAAATGCATATGACAAAACAAAGTGTGCAAGGCGATATGTATGCTTTTTTGTGAATCACATTTTTCTTCTGTAATTCTTTTGATAGTGTAACAATACCACATTCATTGACTCTTGTGTGTCACCAGCCAGCTATCCACAAATATTAATCCTTTTACCTTTCAAATGTATTGTCCAGCTGCTTCTTCCCTAAATGCATCTATTTACTAGGAACTGTAGCTTTTCTGGCCTCTAGATGAACAGCGTCAGTGGCTGCCTGCCCTTTAAGTCATTTATTATGAAACTTAGGTTGCTGATTTAGATTTTGGGAAGAAGAGGTGTCAAATTCATGACTTGACAATGTTCACTTCTAACGTGACTTGACTTGCACGTGATTTTTTTTTGTCAGCCCATCACTGGATCAAAAGGCTAGGAAAAAAGTCTAAAATGTAACTGAAAGAATCTGTAACACTATGGCTTCTGGGTGCCTAGCAGCCTCCAGACGCCAATATTAATTTAGTTATTGGAGTGCAGAACTGCCTAACTAAAATGCACCTCAGAACATCTAGAGCCCCCATGGATTGATGTAGTTAATTCCGCCGTAGTTATTGAAGTGTTGCCTGTGTCATTTAGGGCGTGAAAAAGATGCAAGAAAAAATAAAGTTGAAGATTTATTTTCTTTTATCGTGGTTTTCATTTATATCGTCCTTGGATGAAAAAGACTGTTTGAAAACTCTAAAATGTATGTCAGAGCATCTAGACCCCTCCTACCTTATGGGGCCCTGCAGCTCCCAGACACCCAGCTTGATGCAGTTGTTTCCTTCACAGTTATCAAAATGCAATCTTGCCTAGTCAGAACATGTTGAATGACTGAATAAATGTAAGAAAAAAGCTCAAGAGTAAAACAAACGGTTATAAAATGGAGGAAAAAGTAATCTGGCACATGTGCATAGGCCAGGATAGGGAGGGACCGGCTTGCATCAGGTGAAGTGTGTGGGTGAGCAGTTGGGGTGAAACTATTAAGTTTTTTGCCTAGGGCACCACTGCATTTAAGGCTGGCCGTATGGACGGGTTAGTGCTGACAATCAACCATCACATTTCTGTAAGGTAGTATCATGAGACTTAGCTGCTGATGAGCTCTACAGACCTATCTGAGCATCTAGAATGACCGTGAGACTGTAGCAGTCAAGTTTCATATGCCACCTCTGTACTTTATTTTTTCCAACAAATCTTGTTTACTATTTAGCCATAGTTAAACACTAAATCAACTAACCATACTTTAGCAGCTAGTCAGATTGATGGAGGGTGCTGCTAGAACAATTCATTAATGTAACTTTAATTACAGTCATGTAACTTTTGATATATTAATTACTATCAGACTGAACTTGCAGGGCAGATACCTCATGCATACATGTGTTTAAGGAAGATTGCCTCTTTGTTTTCCATTATAAAAACTCTGTTACTATGGGCAACTACACTGCAGTCTTGCCTGTGGGGAGCATGTGAGATGATTACAAGTGCTATCATATCTTTTCATTATTTAATGTAATTGCCTGATGATTTTTAGGGCTGGATTTATGTTGTTGTTGTGTCTTTCGGCTTTTCCCGGTTAGGGGTCGCCACAGTGGAACTCCGGTCCGCTAATGATTGGTAGTTGATTTTTACGTGCCGAGTTACAAGCCCTGACGCACAACCTTCAACGAAGGTACGCCCATTCACGCATGTCTCCACGCAGAAGACGCTCTAGCTGAGAATCGAACCGGACAGCGTCTTACTGTGAGGCGATAACACTACCGCAGCACCACCACCGCGGGTATATAAAACTGATATTCTCCTAACATTTTATTTTAATGTTCATAAGATCACAGATAAGTACTAAGCTAGCTGCCTTTGTAGGCCATTTTAAGCCTAGTCAGTTTCCCTTTTTGTGCTTAAAATAACTTCTATCATTTGGTTATAGATTGGCCTTACCCATCCCATGGTCGATAATTATATATTACCCCTAATGTGAATGACTGGGATCATACCATAGATAATTTGCGGGGGCCTACGTGTGGGATAATACATTTAGGAGCTGCATCTGTCTATTACTAGTACGGGGGGCAGTCCTGGAGTACATTTTCTGTTTCCATCCATAGATCTAAGTTGCAACTGAAAATGGACAGGGATGAACTTTGTTTTATGTGGATGGGAAAGTGTGCAAAGGGAAATACTGCCAGCCCAGCTAGCTGGAATTTTGTAAATAATTCTATGTCATTTGTGAATATTAATATGAATTTTATATAAGTGTAACAGAAGGAGATACTGCCAGCCCAGCTAGCTGGAATTTTGTAAATAATGCTATGTAATTTGAGAATATTAATATGATTTATATAGGTGTGACAGGAGATACTGCCAGCCCAGCTATCTGGAATTTTCAAAGTGGTTGTGTCATTTGTGAATGCCAACATGCTTCATGTAAGATGCTTCTGTTACAACTGTGTCAGAACTGTATGTTATGTACTGAAGTAAAATGGTGTAGAACAGAAATGTATAAAATATTGTAATTGTGTAAATGTACATGTTTTAATAGTGGGAATTAGAACATAGAGGGTTAACTTGCAAAACTTCAAGAAAATAGTTGAAATTAAATTGTTTTACGATTGTGGTATAAACTGTATCTTCCAGTTTCAGTCAGCAGGAGACAGGATGTCTTCACTAGGGGGCTCTGTGTTTTGTAAGTGTTTTCTGTCCTCTAGCAGTTGCAAACATCTGAAGGCTATGTATTTTCACAGAGAGATGTTAAATGTTGGTAGTTTCTGACACTGGGGTTTAGCTTGGGAACTAAAGGCAGGTGACACAAAGTGATGTCATCCAGGCTAACCCAGCAGTAATTGATAGTAATTTAAAAACTCTCTGAGAGAAACAGTGCATTCTGTATTTTCTTCTTTGACCTAACAAGAACATCCACTCACCTCTGCACTTGCCTTACTGTACGTAAGTTTCTGGGGCATAGTAACTCTTTTAGATTCAGATAGGAATATAGTAAAGTATAGCTTAGGTGTTTTCTTTCTTTATTTGAGACTGTCCTGCAATGTTTTTTTAAATATTTCCTGTGATTTTAAATTGTGATATAACTGATTACTTACTTGGTATTGGCTTGTTCTTTTTTATTAAATATATTTAAACCTTTCAATTGTGGCTGGTCTGTTTAGAGACGTATTTAAGCTGTTAGAGTACTTGCATATCTATTTGGTGACACAGTACAGGCCACTCCTAAACAGCCTTGCTCTTGGTCAAACTACCATTTAGATTAATAGTAACATTACACATTAGGATTGGACACCTTGTGTTAAGAGCCTTAAAGTAGCTGATAAAGAGTGGCTGGTGGCAGTTGGAACTACCTTGTAGTCTGAGCAGAAGGGGGCATAGCTAGTAAACCTTTGCCAGCCTTTCCCAGGAATATATATGTGTGTGTGTGTGTGTGTGTGTGTGTGTGTGTGTGTGTGTGTGTGTGTGTGTGTGTGTGTGTGAGCTACTTGGGCAGGGACACAAAGCACTGGTTGGACAGAGAAGGTACTGGAGATCTTTTTTTGGCAACTCAGCTGAGATCTCAACCCTATAGCTGTGCCAATGGGTGGTCTTATTGGGGATCTGGAGAAAGAGGGAGAAACCAGCCCCAGACTGACTGTGATCTCTGTGTGCTCTTAAGGGAAATTGCACTTTACTGTGTGTGTACCTGTCATCCTCCCAGTGTGTACATTCCCCACTGTTGCCAGTGGTGAGGATTAAGACTCCTTGATTACTGAGCCAGTGTTGGAGCTTCACAGGGAGTACTGTCTTGCCTAGTTAGAATAGGAAAAAGACTGTTTGGAAAAACTCTAAAATGTATGTCAGAGTATCTAGAACACCATATCCTCTGTAATATATACCTGTCCTTCCAAACCATTCTGTTGATGTTGCAAAAGAGGTTTAGATCCCTCGACTAAGTATTTCTTATGCGATTTGACTTTCTGATGGGCAATAAATGGATCTGAGTATGCCAGACACAAGTCACCCCTCAGCAGTCTGTAGTATACTGAGTATAGAGAGAGGGATCAAAGTCAGTCCATATAGGACATATTCGGCCTTGTATCTTTTTAGTAAGGTGTCTCTGTGTTCCACTTGTTGCATTTGTCTGGACATATGCATGCTAAAGGGGTATTATATTCAGTGACTGGCCTAATGAGGGCTGAGTAAAGGGAGACAATGACATCCTTAGATCTAGATGCAATCCCTTTGTTTATAAGATGTGCAATATAGAAGGACTTTCTTACAACAATAGACACATGTTGGTCAAAAGTTAGGTCATTGTCCACATAAGTTTCTAAATTCTGAACACCTGGGTCAGCTCTTAGAGTGGTATTGTTAATGTTGTAGTTCCCTGAGGTACATGACATCCAAAAGGATACAATAATGCATTTTTTGGCAAGTAGTTTGAGACCATGATTTTGACACCAGTTAATTTATTTGAGACCAGCCTTCCTGCAGTCATTTTGGGGATTCAATGACTGTTCCTAACCTTCAGTCATCTGCAAACTTGGTATTAGCTTTTACTTCAGAAAAGTTTATGCCAGATGGGAGACGTCCCAGCACAGAACTCTAGGGGACTCCATTGGTGACGGGTCTTTTTGTGGAGGTAACTTCCCCAGATTTGATTTTCTGCATCATATCTGCCAGCCAGTTTGTGCTATGTAGTTGGGCTGCATGCTATAATAACCTATCTGCAGTTCAAAATTTGTATGTGTGTATCTATGTGTGAGCATACAGTCTTATGGGTAGTAATACTGGCTGTCACACAGAGCATATGGTTGTGACACAAGCCAGCAAAATTTTAAGCTGCCTGACAAGGATATATAGTCCAGGAAATGAGATGTGAAAGCTCTACATCTATAGGTCTTAATATGCAAAATAATTTTGTGCGATCTTTCATACAGATGGTAGGACTGTGATAACTAATCCATTTCATGCTTGAAGTAATTTCAGCTGTTTCATTGAATCAGTGTCTATAGTGGGCAGTCTTATTCTCACAGGTAACACAGGAAGCTACTGCTGCTGTTTTCCTTGGATTTACTTAAGTGGGTCAGATATTGTGTGGACAAATCTAAAGGTATTGCAAAATATGCTCAGCTGTTTGTTTCTTCATTATGAATAAACACGGCCCTACCTGTTAAGAAACAGGCTGCATCACAGTATATTGCCCTTCGTCTACTTATTTTTGTTGCTTGTGAAGCCCCAAAACACACTGACCTGTAGAATCAGGACACATCTTTCTAGCGCTGCTTCAGTTTCTGTTCCATACTTACAAAGTGCCTCTGCCCAGAAAACACATGAAGCTGTGACCTGATAATCTGCACATCGATGTCCTAGACATTCCATGCTAGATGCCCATTTTAGAAGCAGAGCAAGTCTTGGCACAGCATCCCTCTCTGGGATCCTTACCTGCCTTACAGCAAGAAATCTGGACAAGGCCATAAGTAATGGTGGGACAAAGATCAAAAATAGGGACACTTTTTGAATATTGCTCTTACAAACTTAGAAAGTTGAAAGAATAACAGGTTTTGCATTAGCATGAATTTTCTAAATGTTATGAAGTATGGAACTTAAATGTCTGTAATTAATTTCTAACTTCAATCTTATAATGAAGGAAAAGGTTAAGGTCAGCTGTCTGTCAGGTGCCAGGATCCACCACATCACACACGCACTCAAGTCTGTCAACAACAGGCACTGTTATGACTCTGTCATAGTCCATGTTGGTGTTAATGACTTGAGACATACCTCACTGGACTATATGAAGAGAGACATGACTGAGCTCTCAGATTGTGTCTCAGGCAGGTATATCCCTAGTATGATACCTCAATAAAAACAAAAAATGTTTGATTTCAACAATTGGCTTAGTTTCTGGTGTCATTCAAAGGGGATCCAGCATCTGTCAGCCTGGGATTACATGGTCGACAGGCCTCAGTGCTTTGCCAGAGATGGTCGCCTTCTGTCACCCCTGGGATTTTGGTTACTTTCTAAGGCTCTTGCCATCCCTGTAATGCTTTTTTAGGCAGTGTCACAAGAACAAAATTCCAGATATTATAGCCTCTAAAACAACCTCAAGGTTATGTTGCTAAACACTAGGAGTCTAAACCAGAAAGTGCACTCACTGGAGGCAGTCCTCACCCTGGAAGATGCTGACATTTGTGCATTTACTGAGACCTGGTTTAAGGCTGCACAGAGCACCCCAGCTATACCAGGTTACATTTCCTTCCACACACTCAGACCACAAACTGAGGGCATGAGAACTAAAGGAGGTGGTGTATCAATCTTCATTAAAGATAAATACATCTCTAGATTGGTTAAACAGCACAATTCCCTTGAATTACTTCAGGTGCAATTGACTGTAGGTAAGACCCCTGTTTAGGTCAATGCCAGCTATAGGGCCCCCTCCATGAATCAGGACATCCACTCAGCCTGCTTGGATCTACTTGAGTCAATCAAGATACAACCAAACACCTAGGTTTTGGGTGACTTTAATTACATGTCCATAGACTGGATAAATGATATGTGTTCTAAATCACTTGCCCAAAGGTTCCTGGACTTGAACTCCAATGCCCTGGATCAGCTGGTTGACACACCCACAAGGGGCTCAAACATCATGGACATGGTGCTCACCAAAAAGGGGGACAGCTGCACCACCCCCAGTGTGTGGCCATCCCTGGTGAGATCTGACCACAAATCAGTCTTTCTAGAAGTAACTATAACACAAGACCCCCCCCCCATAGCAACACTAGAGTAAAAAAGTTCTCCAAGGCTAATTTATGCTGTTAGTTGACAGCATGAATAGCTTCATAGCCCCCCCCCCCCACACACCAATGGAACAGACACCTGTGCTGAGTTATACGACAATGCTTTATACAAGCACCTGTACAATTGTACTGAGTCTGCCTTACCTGATAGAACCAGAGCAAGATCTTCAAGGAAAAACAAACCTGCCTGGTGGACAACTGCCATTAATAGGCTATATAATAGGAGAAAGAAATTGATGTCTAAGAGTAGGAAGGAATGGTCTCAAAACTGAAACACACCCTCCTCAACATAAACAAGCAAATACAACTCCTAGTGAAGTACTCCAAAGCTAACTATGAATCCAAAATATCGTCTCTAACTAAGGATAACTATGAGGCGTTCTTTAGTTACATCCATAACCTCAAAGGTAAGGCCCAGATTTGCACTGAACTCATAGTTAATGGTGCTGCACATACAGAAAGTGTGGATATAGCAAACCTGCTGGCTGACTGGTTCAGTGAAAACTTCACTCCCCTGTCTCCACCACATGTACTCCAATGCATCCCTAACACCTGAGCCCTGCATAGTATCTCTGAGGAGCAGGTCTTAAATGCCCTCTCCAAGGCCATAAACACAGCCTCTATGGGACCAGACAACATCCTAGGCTATGTTCTACAACAATTAAAACAGGAATTAGCATCACCATTGAACACGTGTTTTAATCACAGCCCAAGCACTAGCTTCAGTCCAGCAGAATGGAAAAAACTACCATCATCCCTTTGCTCAAAGGGGGTGCATGGACAGACCCATTAGCCTGACCAGCCTTATCTGCAAGGCCATGGAATGAATCATCATGGACCTTATTAACAAAGATATAGGAAATCTCCAAATGCTCGATGCCACCCAGTATTGAAAAGTCTGAGAAACTATATAATAGTACTACAAGAATCTGCGTTGAAGAAAGATCATACAATTGGGTAAAATGCTTTATTAGTATAGTAGCTCTTCAAATAAGAGACTCCAGCAGCAGTTTAGATACTCCATAACAACCATTCTCTCACTTTGGATAGTTTTCCTTATGGGCTGTCTTATGTGGATTATATGTAGTAATTGTATTAGTCATCATTCATTGCACTCATTTTAATTTTAATTATAATTAGCTTCATACTAGAAGTAGTACAGGTATGTCATGGGACAGTTCTTTTTTTATATACATGGCATGCTCTAAACAATATTGGAGAATAGATGAATGAGCCATGAGCTTCTTGCCCACAGGGGGATCTTCAGCTCCTGATGACCAGATCACAAGATGACTGGCTTAAGTGAGTAGAAACCTCTTTGCTACACAGCTGTGATAAGAGTTTCAAGTCTGATGTTAGGTTATAAAAAATGCTTTAGGACTGTACATGTAAATTCCAGAATGTTAATTTTTTTTTTGTAGCTGTGTAATATCATGGCATCGTGTTACAGACATGGCTGCAAGTCCAATATGATTGTTTTCTTTGACTGTGTGCTGAGCCAAACATGAGGAACCAAGGTGGTTTGTATGTGGAAGTTACCAAGACCCTTTTCACCTGACTTTATAAGCACTGTAGTCTCACCTGACTTTATAAGCACTGTAGTCATAAAGTACAATAAATCAGGCACTGTTAAAAAACAAAATAAAAAAGATCTCTGATACTGGGAAATATATTAAAAATACTATGTATGGCACACTCTGAAGAGTTATTTCATTGAGACACAACAATTTCATATAAATATTGCAGTATTTTTAAGAAAATTTAAGTACTCATTGTATTTTGTAATGAAACACATGATTTAGCGTTCATAGGTTCATATTAGGCTATCTGCCCTAGGGCATTTATAAGCCTAGCCAGAGTGTGTTTGGCTTTCGGCCACCCATTTTAAATGAATTTTGCTATGCCCTTTTTCGAGGTTAGCATACTGTGCCTCTGTCTAACAGTGACACAGAAGTGATACCTGGGGTAAACCTACTATCTCCCATCCACTCATCAAGATTCCTCTTGAAGAGAGTCAATGAAGGACTCTGCCTAACCTGGACTGGGATTTTATTCCAGAGTGAAGGGAGCCTCTGGGTTATGAATCTGTCCCTCTAGCATGTCCTATTTATTTCAGTGCTGAGGTTCAAGTCTCTCAAGCGGGTAGCTCGATGGGATTTGGATTTTCTGAGGTGCAGCATGTCCATTAATTCCAGGTTGGACATGGCTTTATACATCAGGCACAGATTGCCACTGAGCAGGCAGTATGCCACTGAGTAGAGCTGGAGTTTCTTTAACCGGGCAGCATATGGCATCTGTTTGAGCCCTTTGATCCTCTTGGTGAGGTACTTTTGGGGTCTTTCCAGTTGCTGCAGGTGTCTGGTAAGGTACATCCCAAAAGGGGCATTGTACTCAGTTATGGGCCTGATGAGGGATGAGTAAAGTGGCACGATGACCTCCCCTGATCTAGATGTGAATCCCTTCATGATTAGGTGGGCTATATAAAATGTTTTTTTAACCACTTTGGCCACATGGTTGTCAAATGAGAGATTGCTATCAACTTGGGTCCCCAGGTCCCTAATTACTTCTTCCATACTTAATGGATTACCACCTATGTGGTAATTTGTGGGCACTTTGTTTTTGCCAAAGGAGATGACTATACACGTTTTGGCGTTTAGCTTGAGGCCATGGCTCTGGCACCAGTTGTCTGTTTCTTTGAGGCCCTTTTGTAGGATTCTTGTGTTGGCTGGAGAGTCGATTATGGCGCCCAGTTTGCAGTCATCTGCGAACTTGGTCAGCCACAGTCCTTCCGTGTTAGCCTGTACCTCCAAGAAATATATACCGAACAAGAGAGGTCCCAGGACTGAGCCTTGTGGGATGCCACTTGTAACTGGTTTGGAGTCTGACATGGGTCCAGCAATTCTAACCATGTGGGTTCTGTCCTTGAGCCAGTTTGCAACCCATCTAGTGACATAGGGGTTTATATTTAAGCTGGTGAGCTTATCTATAATGCCCGAGTGGGGTATTGTATTGGCTTTTTCAAGGTCCAGGTAGGCTGTGTGGACCACCATCCCCTCGTCAATGGCCTTGGTGACTGTTTCAAAGGAATCAACCAGGTTTAAGAGGCAAGATCTGCCCTTAACAAAGCCAAACTGGGTAGGACCCAGTGCCTGTAGGTCCCCAATATCTTTATTTATGAGGTCCATGATGATCCTTTCCACAGCTTTGCAGACCAAGCTAGTCAGGCTTATGGGGCGATAGTTTCCAGGATCTGTTGAGGCGCCACCTTTGTGGAGAGGGTCCACTGTTGCTGTACACCACCCTTTGGGTACATATCCTGTAGTAAGGCTGAGATTGAACAGTAGTTTTATGTTTGGGTTTAGTTCTTCTTGGAGTTCATGTAGGATGCAGCCCGGGACACCGTCTGGTCCCATTGATGCTGTGTTTTTTGCTTTGGAGAGGGCAGCTCTTACCTGAGCATCTGAGATGTCAGGGGGGCAGGACTCTGCTGGGATAGATATTTGCCCTTTTGGTGGGGAAGGGGGGGGGGAGAAGTTTGCGCTGAACCTGTCAGCTAGGATGTTTGCAATGTCTGTGGGTTCGGTGTATTTTTTGTCATTTTGGACTAATTCTGAGCATATCTGGGAATTCCCACCGAGGTTCCTAACATAACTAAAGAAAGCCTTGTGATTATCCTTAGTGTCCTGCGCAATTTTTCTCTCAAAGCTGGCCTTAGACGATTTTATGAGTGCCCGTAGTTTTTTGCTAATACTGATCAGAGATGCCTTCCCTTTTTGGGATTTTGCTCTATCATGTAGTAGCTTCCTCCTTCTATTGTATAGTGTGTTTATGGCTGGGGTCCACCAGACAGGACGCCTAACTTTGGAGGATTGGGTGTTGGTTTTATTTGGGATTGCATGATCCATGCATTCTTGAAGGTGTTCATAGAATGCATTTATAAAGAATTCTGCGGTCTGGGCCGTATTTTCCACAGTCCCGGGGGCTTTGAAGGATTCCTCCTTGGTTTTGAGGAGTGTGAAAATTGCTTTAGAGAAGTTTTTCACTGTGGTTTTCTGGGCAGGGGCTGGGGTCGGGATGTGAATATCTAGTGAGATTAGTTTATGGTCTGATCTTACCAGTGAGGGATACACTTCTGGTCTGGAGCATAGAGTCCCCATGTTGGTGATGATTATTAGGTCCAGTATGTTTTCACCTCTTGTGGGAGTGGCAACAAGTTGTTCCATAGCATTTGAGTTTATAAATGCTAGGAACCTTCGGGCTAGGGTGTTGGAGCTAGAGTAATGCTCCCAGTCTATGTTAGGGTAGTTGAAGTCGCCCAATATAATGGTGTTTGGAGAGACCTTCAGATTTTCCAGTGTTCTCAGGAAGGCCGAGTGGGGTTCCTGGGTTTGGGAGGGTGGTCTGTAGCAGGCTATAAACTGGAAGGCAGTTTTACCCACTGTTAGTTGCACATGGATAGTCTCTGATGCTTCGTGCTGTGCCACCAACCTGGAGGTGTGGGTATCTTTGACGAATATTGATACTCCCCCTTCTTTTGTGGTTCGGTCCAAGTTTTGGGGACGAAAAACATGGTATGAGGTATAACCTGGTAGTGCTGGGGTGCTCACGGGAGCCTTGAACCAGGTTTCTATTACTGCACAGATATCAATGTTCTCCATGCTAAGGAGAGTTTCGAGTGCGTGCATCTTGAGGTTTAATCTTCTGGCGTTGAGTAGCATTACTCTTAGTTTCTTATCCCTTGTGATACCTATGGAGGTGGGTTTGTTGCCACATTAGAAACTATTGTTATAAGACTGATTTAAGAATCCACCTTTAAGGGGGAAAAATATTGTTTCTGTGTTTGCTTGTTTGATTTAAACAGTGATCACAGGACACTAGTGGAGAAGTAAAAGGGTACCGTCCAAGTCCAAAATGGTGTGGATTTGGTAAGTCCTCTCCTTTTATTTCAGAAATATTGAAATCACTGAACAATGGATCCCATTTTTTATTTTGTTTGTGTTGATTTTAAACACTAGTTTACTGGAGTCTGTGCTCATTCTACTCGCATTTAAATGCTGCATGTTTCTAACTAGAATTGAATCGCACATGACTTTAATACACAAAACACTGGCCCCACCTAAGCAAGCCTGTAAGATGCAGAGAACAATAATTTGCTTCTGACTTCTAATATTTCTAACATTTCTTGATTTCCAATGTCATTATTTACATTAAGAATCTTTGAACGTTCATTATAACGCAAGGCTGGAATGTTTTTAGACTGTAAAATGCAGCATTATATCCTATAAGTTGCCTCTGTATATAGAGATACAGTGGTTAAAGTATGCCTTGAATATAAGATATGCTATAGACTTAGCCAAACTCACATTGACCGCATTCACAGCACACCTATCCAAGCTCATGTGTTGTCTATAATTATGTTCATCTTTTTTATTCCATTGTCTATTTAGGGTCTATATAATAGATGATTGAGCTTTCAAAAGTTTGACCATCATATGGTTGACGCCATATCATCAAACATTTGAAAGTTCGAACATTTTAACGAAGATCTCCGTACAGTGTGGAATAGGAAGATTTCCCTTTAATGTACTGTAGTGCGATCTTGGAGTTGGTATATTTAAAGAGGGGGGTGTGTGTGGTGGGTGCAGGGGGGATTGCCCCCTGCTTAAAACATTCAGGTAGGTTATTTGTGTAGTTTTTTTTGTTTTTTTTTTTTTTAAATTAGATGTTCGAACTTTTAAAAGTTCGATCATATGGTGTCGACCATATGATATTCGAACTTTTGAAAGTTCGATCATCTAATATAGACCCAATCTATTTATACTGTCTTCCCATTAATTTTGTAACTGAAGTAAATATATTTTCCTCCGATTATACAAATACTATGTTTAGGGTTACTGAGACAGAGGGAGTAAGAAAATTGTGCACCAAGGACTGATTTTATTTAAGATGTCTTTAAGTATTAATGTTTGATGAGTGAAGGAATTATAATGCCTATTTTTTATTGGCTGTGGGACATAGAGGGATAGTACCTTTATAATGATCCAGACTCGATTATCAGCATTAATGGAGGAACTGACAGACAGTGGGGAAAGAATGAAGGAGCAGAGCACACTTGCTTTTCTCATGCTGGGGGGAGGGGTGAAGGAGACATGCCTGGAATGCTTTACCTATTTGAGCTCTTTAGTAGAAATTTAAGAAATGAAGGATTTGTTTGCCCCATTGAGACATGGCATCTGTAGGCTTATTGATATTCTTGGAAGTGGTTGCTAGTTGTACATTGGGACATTGTGCCAGACTAACTGCAGAAACTTCACAGAACATCCATGGAGAAACAGAAAAGTTAAGTGACTAAACTGTTGGTGCAATCCCTGATGTCAGTACCACTCATGGCATGTGACACTCACCTCAAACATTCTCTAGGGCTGTCACCTCAAACAGGATGAAAATATCAGTGCAGGGTTTGGGGGGTGCTTGCTGGCCAAGTGGGGGACAGCAGCTAGAAAATGCCCAGTTAGTTGTTGGCAAAATATTTTACTAACCACAGTTTCTATCTGTAATTAAAAGATTTGAAAAATAAATATGCCAAATAGGATTCAATAGTTTCCCCGGCCTAAGCTCTGAGGATCCATTGGTTATGTTCATAAATGCAGATGGGAAACCTGATGTCCTTCAAGAATGCAACTGCAGTCATAACATATGGGTTGTCCTGCCTCAGGCAGCCCTCGGTCGGCCGGATTCCAAAGTCTGGGTCCGGCGTTGGCCGGTGTCGCCTCCTCTCCGACGTCAGAACGGCTGGAGTATAAAGGCATCGGCCGACGCCATCTTCTCCAGTCTTTCTTGCCGCGTGGTGCCCGAAGCAGAAGCAGTTTGCAAGTGCCGGTCGGTCAGCTCCTGTGTTTTCAGTTACCGAAGTCATCTAAAAAGCTAAGTACCCCGTTGGGGAACATTTTTTCTTGCCTCAGCCGATGTCAGAACAAATTGAGAAAGTTAATAATTGTTTGTCTTGTGGTAAACAAATACCTCATAAGGACTTCCATTCTTACTGCCTCCCTTGCCTGGGCCCAGACCACGATGTCTTGGCCTGTGCTGCCTGTGCTTGCTTTAATAAGCGCGCACTCAGGCACCGGGCAGAATTTGCCGAAGACTTTTTTGGCGAATCCTACGCTTACATTATGCCGTTGGAACTACCGACAGCACAAACTACCAAAAAGCGAAAAGGCCGGGACCGACATCCTTGGCCCACGTCTTCCGATTTATCTCCTAAGCCTTCCCCGAGTGCTTCGGTCCCTTCGGAAGTGGCAATTCAACCGCTCCAGGCCGATGACACAGCGTTAACATGTCCTTCGGTCTCGGAGGCTACACCGGTGCCGGTTGTTGATTTTCCTCCAGAAACCAAAGTTCTGGCTCCGGTGCCCCGGAATATCCTTCCATGATGGCCCCAAGATTCAGGTAGCTGGGGACTCTGTCCACAGGTTGCAGACAAATGAATCTCCTACTTCAGATTTAGAAGTTGTGTACTAAGCATAGCGTTCCATCTGAGCAGGTGTATTCATTTGTCTGCCATCCTATCCCCCTGGCCTTTCAGTTTCCTGCATATTATCTGTTACCCTTTTCAGGGTGTTGTTGCTGTTGGCAAACTCGATCTGAGGTCATGAGGGTAGAGCAGGGCATTATGGGTGAGGGGAGGAGCTGAGAGCTTGGATCCATAGCTGGAAAACCATGCAGGTTCGGATCCGATATCGGATCCATAACCCACAGGTTGCAGACAAATGAATACACCTACTCAGATGGAACGTTATGGTGAGTACATAACTTCTAATTATAAGACTGATTTAAGAATCCACCTTCAGGATGGTGTGGATTTGATAAGGTCCTCTCCTTTTATTTCAGAAATATTGAAATCACTGAACAATGGATCCCATTTTTTATTTTGTTTGTGTTGATTTTAAACACTAGTTTACTGTGCTCATTCTGCTCACATTTAAATGTTGCATGTTTCTAACTATAATTGAATCACACATGACTTTAATGCACAAAACACTGGCCCCACCTAAGCAAGCCTGTAAGATGCAGAGAACAATAATTTGCTTCTGACTTCTAATATTTCTAACATTTCTTGATTTCCAATGTCATTATTTACATTAAGAATCTTTGAACGTTCATTATAACGCAAGGCTGGAATGTTTTTAGACTGTAAAATGCAGCATTATATCCTATAAGTTGCCTCTGTATATAGAGATACAGTGGTTAAAGTATGCCCTTGAATATAAGATATGCTATAGAGCTAGCCATACTCACATTGACCGCATTCACAGCACACCTATCCAAGCTCATGTGTTGTCTATAATTATGTTCATCTTTTTTATTCCATTGTCTATTTAGGGTCTGTATAATAGATGATTGAACTTTCAAAAGTTTGACCGTCATATGGTTGACGCCATATGATCGAACTTTTGAAAGTTCGAACATTTTAACGAAGATCTCCGTACAGCATGAATGGGAAGATTTCCTTTTAATGCACTGTAGTGCGATCTTGGAGTTGGTATATTTAAAGAGGGGGGTGGGTGTGGTGGGTGCAGGGGGGATTGCCCCCTGCTTAAAACATTCAGGTAGGTTATTTGTGTAGTTTTTTTTTTAATTAGATGTTTGAACTTTTAAAAGTTCGATCATATGGTGTCGACCATATGATATTCGAACTTTTGAAAAGTTCGATCATCTAATATAGACCCAATCTATTTATACGGTCTTCCCATTAATTTTGTAATTGAAGTAGATATATTTTCCTCCAATTATACAAATACTATGTTTAGGGTTACTGAGACAGAGGGAGTAAGAAAATTGTGCACCAAGGACGGATTTTATTTAAGTTGTCTTTAAGTATTAATGTTTAATGAGTGAAGGAATTATAATGCCTATTTTTTATTGGCTGTGGGACATAGAGGGATCGTACCCTTACAATGATCCAGACTCTATTATCAGCATTAATGGAGGAACTGACAGTGGGGAAAGAATGAAGGAGCAGAGCACACTTGCTGTTCTCATGCTGGGGGGAGGGATGAAGGAGACATGCCTGGAATGCTTTACCTATTTGAGCTCTTCAGTAGAAATTTAGGAAATTAAGGATTTGTTTGCCCCAGTGAGACATGGCATCTGTAGGCTTATTGGTATTCTTGGAAGTGGTTGCTAGTTGTACATTGGAACATTGTGCCAGACTAACTGCAGAAACTTCACAGAGCATCCATGGAGAAATAGACGAGTTAAGTGACTAAACCGTTGGTGCAATCCCTGATGTCAGTACCACTCATGGCACGTGACACTCACCTCAAACATTCTCTAGGGCTGTCACCTCAAACAGGATGAAAATATCAGTGCAGGGTTTGGGGGGTGCTTGCTGGCCAAGTGGGGGACAGCAGCTAGAAAATGCCCAGTTAGTTGTTGGCAAAATATTTTACTAACCACAGTTTCTATCTGTAATTAAAAGATTTGAAAAATATGCCAAATAGGATTCAATAGTTTCCCCAGCCTGAGCTCTGAGGGATCCATTGGTTATGTCCATAAATGCAGATGGGAAACCTGATGTCCTTCAAGAATGCAACTGCAGTCATAACATATGGGTTGTCCTGCCTCAGGCAGCCCTCGGTCGGCCGGATTCCAAAGTCTGGGTCGGCGTTGGCGATGTCGCCTCCTCTCCGGCGTCAGAGCGGCTGGAGTATAAAGGCATCGGCCGACGCCATCTTCTCCAGTCTTTCTTGCCGCGTGGTGCCGAAGCAGAAGCAGTTTGCAAGTGCGGTCGGTCAGCTCCTGTGTTTTCAGTTACGAAGTCATCTAAAAGCTAAGTACCCGTTGGGAACATTTTTCTTGCCTCAGCCGATGTCAGAACAAATTGAGAAAGTTAATAATTGTTTGTCTTGTGGTAAACAAATACCTCATAAGGACTTCCATTCTTACTGCCTCCCTTGCCTGGGCCCAGACCACGATGTCTTGGCCTGTGCTGCCTGTGCTTGCTTTAATAAGCGCGCACTCAGGCACCGGGCAGAATTTGCCGAAGACTTTTTTGGCGAATCCTACGCTTACATTATGCCGTTGGAACTACCGACAGCACAAACTACCAAAAAGCGAAAAGGCCGGGACCGACATCCTTGGCCCACGTCTTCCGATTTATCTCCTAAGCCTTCCCCGAGTGCTTCGGTCCCTTCGGAAGTGGCAATTCAACCGCTCCAGGCCGATGACACAGCGTTAACATGTCCTTCGGTCTCGGAGGCTACACCGGTGCCGGTTGTTGATTTTCCTCCAGAAACCAAAGTTCTGGATCTACCCGACACCATTCCCGTGGAAAAAGTTACTCCTGCACGTGGGGCAGCTAGGCCTCCTGTATCCATGTCCATCAAGGCCTTTGCACATGCTAAGGCCGCCAGCCAGGCCAAGGCCCATCCTAAACCTACTGCCCAGGCCCCTTCCTCTGACAGACAGATCATGTCTCTTGCTGCAGATCTTATCTCTCTTATCAGGGGGGTCTCAGCCTCACCCAGACAGAGGTTTTCAGCCACCTGCAGAAAAAAGGCCTAGAACTGAGCAGGCTGACGACCTCTCTTCAGATGAGGCCTCTGGGGATTCAGAGCATTCAGATACCCAAGAAGAATCCTTCCAGGCCTACGAGGACTCTGATGCTGAGGAATCAATTCCCTCTGCCTCTCCTCCAGAGGAGTTTTCTTTCGGTGAAGTCCTCCACTCTATGAGGGAACATTTTAAGTGGCAGGGTCAGGAATTTTCTGATTCTAGGAAAAGGCTACGTACTTTCCTTAAGTTACCCAAGCACAGACCTTTAGCTATCCCTCCAGTTATGGATGTCCTGGATGATGTTTTCTCCGACTCCAGTGCTTCCCCTGATTCCCTCCCTCCTGCTCCTGTCAAGCCAGACAGATATTACAGGGTCCCGGACACTCACAAGCATCTCTTTAAGGCCCACTCTGTGGATCTAGAAACTATTTCACAGGGCCCCAAAGGAGTGGCTACCTCCTCAGCCAAGAATCCACTGCCAGCGGATAGGGAAGCAAGGTCCCTGGAGAGATGGGGTAAAAAAGTTTATACCTCTTCCACCCTTGCCATGAGGTCACTTAACTGCCTTTTTCATATGTTTCAGTACCAGGATTATTTACTGGATGATTTGCAGAAAAAGCTAGCCTCTCCTGAGCCTATAGATTGAAAGACATTGCAGGATCTGGTTCATAACACTCAGCAGGTTAGCAATCATTTTCTTCTGTGTGGTTATGATGCATTGGAGGCTTCATGTAGGGCAGCTATGACAGGGGCTGTTATACGTAGACATGCTTGGTTAAAAGAACAGCCACTGCCAGACCATGTTAAAGTAAAGTTACTGGATGCACCTCTAGAAAAACAGAAGCTTTTTGGTGCCAATGCACAGCATGTGTTTAAGTCCATTGAGGAAAAGGCTAAATCAGTACAGACAGTCAAAGATTTCCTCCAGGTTCAGCTACCCAGATTCAGCAGGAATTGGCCTTCAAAGAATTGGTCCTTTCCAGGCACTGACAAGTATCAAAGGGGAAAAAACAGGCGTGCTCGAGGTAGAGGGCAATATCGAGGCTCCTACAGGGGCCGCCAATGGCAACCACCAAATCAAAGAAGTGGCGCAGGCAGTCCAGCTGCACCACAAGGACAATCACAATGACTTGACTTTCATACCGCCGACCAAGGCTCAAAGAGAAGCACCTTTAGGCAGAAAATTATCCTTATTCTCAAAGAACTGGCACATCTTAACCAAGGACAATTGGATTCTGGATTTAATAGACAAAGGTTACAGATTCCACTTCCATACTTTACCAACAAGACAAGGCATGCCAAACCTGCCACATCATCAAAGGGCAGAGGCACTCATTCAAGTCTCAAAGCTGTTAAAAATAAAAGCAATAGAAAAGGTCCCTCCTCAGGAACAAGGCCAGGGATTTTATTCAAGACTGTTCCTTGTTCCAAGAAAAGAAAACAAATGGAGGCCTATACTGGACTTGTCTACTCTAAATACTTTTCTCATTGTGCCAAAGTTCAAAATGCTGACGTTACAGCAACTTCTTCCCATGCTGGGCAAGGGGTCTTGGCTGGTCACTCTGGACCTCAAGGAGGCATACCTGCATGTCCCAATCAGACACAGTTGCAGAAGATACCTCAGATGTCTTGCAGGGACAGAGCATTATCAATTCTCAGCATTGCCGTTTGGCTTATCTACTGCGCCCAGAGTGTTCACGAAATGCCTGGCATCAGTAGTGGCACACTGCAGGCTCCAGGAGATTCAAATATACCCCTACCTGGACGATTGCCTTATACAAGCAGACAACAAACAAACCTTGATAATGAACTTGGACTATGTCATTCAATTACTACAGGCCTTGGGATACACAGTCAACATTCAAAAATCAAGACTACTGCCATCCCAACAGATTTTCCTCGGAACCAAACTGGACACAAAAACACAAATGGCCTTTCTCACAGAGGAGAAACAAGAGCAGTTACCAGAGTACTTCAAAGGCCTAGCAAAGCTCTCCCAGCTGACTGCAAGGAAATTCCTGCAGGCCCTGGGGTTCATGGCATCTTGCATTCTTCTGATACCTTTGGCAAGACTTCATATGAGAAAACTGCAATGGTACTTAAAAAGCTTATGGTTCCAACACAGCCAAAGCCTAGAAGACATAATCCCACTCATTCCCTGTCTGCAAAGGGAATTCTTGTGGTGGGCTCAAGCAAGTCAATTGAACAAAGGCATGTCTTTCAACAAACCTCAAGCAAGTCAAGTCATTACAACAGACGCCTCAGATCATGGATGGGGGGCACACATGGGGAACAGATGCATTCAAGGGCAATGGACCCCAAGGGAAAGGCATCTGCACATAAATCTAAAAGAGATGTTGGCAGTGATACGTGCAATCGAGTCTTTCGAAAAATCACTTCAACAAGGTCATTTGCTAATAAGGACAGACAACACCACTGTCATGTGGTATATAAACAAGCAGGGAGGTACTCATTCTTATCCCCTCTGCAGATTAACAATGATTCTTTGGGAAAAGTCCCTGAGTCTGAAGATCCACTTGCAATCCCAGTTTGTGCCAGGCAAGGACAATGTTCTGGCGGACAGGCTAAGCAGAAATTTCTTGGATCCACACGAATGGATGCTGCATCCTCACATTTTCTCACAAATAACAAGGGCATGGGGAAGACCGGACATAGATCTATTTGCTTCTCACCAGAATCATCACTTGGAAAAGTTATGTACAAGGACCCACCACCCTCTAGCCTGGAAAATGGATGCTCTCTCCTTCAGCTGGAATGCCCTAACAGTTTATGCATTCCCTCCTCTGCCACTATTGACCAAGGTGATACTGAAGATCAAAGCAGAACAACCAACAGGCATTTTGATAGCTCCAGACTGGCCAAGGCAGCACTGGTACCCACTGCTGTTGAGCATAACTCGGACCAAACCGTGGCCCCTGCCTCTATGGCCTCTGCTTCTAACCCAGCACAATTACAGGACTGTTCATCAAAACCTGAAAACCTTGCATCTGGCAGCCTGGAGGTTTCCATAACTCCTTCCCATATCTCTCTTTCCAAAAAAGTTCAAGAGATTCTACTGGAAGCACGCAGACCTTCCACCAGAAAAACTTATTCAGCCAAGTGGAAGAGATTCATCATCTGGAATGCCAACAAGGGTCAGGATGCATCAGTAATGAGCATACCACAGATATTAGAATACTTGGCAGAAATGTTTCATAGTGGCCTCTCATATTCTTCCATAAAAATTCACGCTTCAGCAATCTCAGCAAAATACAATGGTGACCCACCTGTGTTTTCTCATCCCTTGCTAAGACAGTTCCTAAGAGGGATAAAGAATATCAAACCTCCCAGAAAACCACCAGTACCTGCATGGGACCTCAATTTTGTCTTGGAAAAATTAACCCTTCCTCCCTTTGAACCAGCAGCATCTTCAGAAATGCAATTTCTCTCCTGGAAAACAGTTTTCCTACTGGCAGTAACATCAGCAAGAAGAGTCTCGGAGATACAAGCACTCATGGCAGTACCTCCCTTTCTCATTTTTCATCAGGACAGAGTCTCTCTAAGAACCAATCCCTCTTTCATGCCAAAAGTACTGTCCAGGGTGTCTCTAAATCAAGCCATTCACCTGCCTACTTTATTCCCCAATCCTCAAAACAAGGGGGAAAAGCCGCTGCATACTTTGGACATACACAGGCAACTACGCTACTACTTGGACAGAACAAAGACCACCAGGAAGTCTGACCAACTGTTTGTAGCCTATGATGCTGGAGTGCAAGGAAAAGCAATCTCCAAACAAACAATTTCAAAATGGATTGAACACTGCATCAGATTCTGTTATTCTTTTCATGGAAAAAGTGTGCCAGCCAATATTAGGCCACACTCCACCAGAGCTATAGCCACATCCACAGCTTTTCTAAGAGGAGTGGCTTCAAAGGACATTCTAGAGGCTGCCACATGGAGCTCCGTGCATACATTTACCAAGCACTACAACCTGCCTTTATACTCCAGATCCCGAGCAGGCTTTGCTTCGGCAGTCCTGCAGGGCTTTTTAGCTACACCATCCCTTTCTTAGATCCAACCACCCCCAGCTTGGCTATGGTATTCAACCCATATGTTATGACTGCAGTTGCATTCTTGAAGGACATAGTACAGTTTTGTACCTACCATAAATGTAGATGTCCGATAGATATGCAACTGCAGTCGGATTTTCCCTCCCTCCTACCCCTCTGCTCTTCCTTATGGGTCCACTACCCCTTTCCCTTTTAGCTGGGGGTATCTTTTATGGTGTATCTGTTTTACTGTTGTGCATGTCTGGAATTGTTTATCCATTCACCAAGTTTAGCCTTCCTTGGTGGGCACCTGGCATCTGGGGCAAGAAACACTGACGAAGATGGCGTCTGCCGATGCCTTTATACTCCAGCTGTTCTGACGTCGGAGAGGAGGCGACACCGGCCGGACCCAGACTTTGGAATCCGGCCGACTGAGGGCTGCCTGAGGCAGGACAACCCATATGTTATGACTGCAGTTGCATATCTATTGGACATCTACATTTATGGTAGGTACAAAACTGTACTTTTTCCTTCTTCTGACGTCTCCCATTTAATTAACTATTATTTAACATTTGAACTGTATAACTGTTAACACTGAGATAAATACATTTGTATATAAAGTGTTTGAGACATAGTATTAAATAGTTTTTGAAAGGTTCACTGTTTCACATGTATGATTAGCTCCTCTTGTACTGTTAATATTATTTCTTTAGAAATGTCACCAATTTAAGCAAGATGATTTTCTCTTAATAAAGCCATTTTATTCTGAGTCAGTTAGTGTAAGATCACCAAAGTGTATTAGGGTAGGCTAATGCATTTACTTCTGTATAACTTGAGATATAAAGAAGTGAGGCTGATCATATGTTATTTAACTGGGTATGATATAGCACGTCCTTTTTATAAGGGGACCCACCACAGCACTGGGAAAATGTTCATTTGTAACATTTGTTAGTAAAAAAAAAACACAAAGGTATTTTAAAATGTTCTTCCTTGTCATATACAAGAAACTGCTGGGTATATTCTTAGTTTTTATGTTGTAGCAATCATTTCATCTGTTATAATTGGGGTCAACTTTAATGGGTTTTGTAATACCTTAAAGGCTTTGATTTTTGAAACTTGTATACAATTCGTCTGCATGAGTATCTGCTAGTAATTAAGGATTGTGTATTACTACATAACCTGTTGAAAGTGTACCGCATCTCTGCTTTTTGTCTGTTTGCAGTCACACTTGGGTGATGCATTGTCATTGCCCTTACTTTTAAATTGCTGGCCTAGTTTCATAGTCCAATATCGCAGATTTGATCAGTTTAGTAAGAACTGAGTTACATTTGTTTACTGAGGTAGAGTTGTTTCTGGACACAGTATAGCATTTTTTTTTCCTGTTGTGTAGTGTATTGACTATTTAATCCAGCTAAATGATTTTTTTGTTTCACCCATATAAATAAATATTTGGATATATCATTTAATAATGTCATCCTAATGGCAGAGTAAACTTACAATCATTTTGATCATTCACGGAGCAGAGCTGAAGCTTATGTAATCTGATGTACCTGGCATTGCCCTGAACTGGTAACCCACTCAACCTAAAGATAAGAATTAAAAGAAAAAAAAAAGGCTTCCATTAAAAATGAAGATCAAAAAGCAGACAGGCTCACAGATATGTAACAAAGATCTTATGTAAGATCTTTTTTGAAATTTTATAAATACAGTAAATTACTGCAGCTTACTGTGTATATATCTTGTAGAAACAATACTGTCTTGCATAGTTATTTGATTATTTGATACTATGCCTACAGCTACTAAATACATTCATTTGAAGAACTTCAGTGTCACTCTTGGTTTCTTAAATAAATACTGGTAGTCCTCTCAAACCCATCAGCAACTACCGATCATTCCCCCAAGCAGCTTGTTAGTTGGGTACCTGTCCCCTTCACCTTATATTACTCATGGTTTTTGGTCCTTCATTACTATGTTCCAGTTTCTGTAAATGAGGAGGGTTTAGGTTAAATGTGTTAGTATCACAGTCCAAATTTAGTAACAGATAGAGCTTGGGAGTGCAGTTTCAAGAAACATTTATAAATTATTAATTATACATGAACAATGTTCTAAATCACGACGATTAATAAAATCCAGTAATATCCTGGACTATTGTTAGTATGGCAGTTTTCTAGCTTATGTTAGCTCATTAGTTGCAACAATATACATCACATCATATCACTGGCTCTCTCCAAAACAACTAAACTGCTGTACTCGCAATTAATTATAACCTTCAAATTACTGCACAGCCCTTAAAAATTCCTCTCTCTTCAATCCATCATTCAATCTTACACTGTTAAGAGACCTCTACATTTCACTGACAAATCATTACTCACTGTAACTAAACATAACTATGTAGAATACTCCCTGGAGTCACACTGCATTGCTAATAGCTGGAATACCATCCCACTCCACTTAAGAACAGTCTACAACCTGAAATACTTTAAATGCCAGCTGAAGAATACCTGACAGATAAATGGCTCTGTACCTGCACCATCCCTGGTTAAACTAGTACCAATACAGGCAGATGAATTTGTGACATAACCTCTGCTGCACAAAACTTAAAGTACTATTATCACAACTATACCCTCCTCTGTCATCTCATTTCCTTTATCTTCTGTGTGCCTCCTCCCTTTCCTCTGGGCTGCTCTAACTCTTTACCTTATCATCCTATGTCCTAGACTTTCAACTTGATAGTAGCAATATTCTTGCTTAAAACCTGACAATGTATGCTTGCTGATGATATTGCATTGTGCATACCTCACTATATTTAAACATATATTCATATACAACCAGTGTTTAATCAAAACTGGTTGTAAATGATATAACTAATGTCAGGGATGTTTTAATAATGGAACTGTTGCTCACGAATGAAACATACTAAATGGTGAAACAATGCAGATGATGTCTATATTGTTTATATAATAGAACTTTTCCCTAGACCTCTGCTGAAAAAGGGCACTGCTCAGTCAGACTTTCCCTGTAAAGAAATGCCTTTTCCCTAGACCTCTGCTGAAAAAGAGCACTGCTCAGTCAGACTTTCCCTGTAAAGAAATGCCAAGAGAAATACGTATGTTTGCATAACTGAAGTCCTAACTGAGAATGCTAGCACTTTAAATGTTTTGCTGTAGTGAACTGCTAAAGTAGTTGTCATACTCTAGTAATAGAAAGAGTTTCAAAGACCTGACAACGAATTTTGATTTATCTACTGCAATATATATCAGTAGCATTTCTAATTCCAGCATTTCCAAAGGATTTACTTTTAAAAGACATTTTTAGATATTGAGAAAGCACCACCTGTCCCATTTCTGGCATTTCACTTAATTTATGCAGGCCCTAGTGCAAAGCAAGGCTTCAAGACTGATTATATTTTGCACATTTTCTAGCTGCAAGAAATTTATCACCTCAGTTTTTGTTGGCTAACTTTTTCACAGTTTTGAGGTATAATGTGTGCATGTGTAAACAGAAACTGAGAGGGCTCGCTTTCTGCTTGATGCCTACATTTCTTGATGAGACATGCAACCAACCAACCATAAAGCAGGTAAGCTACTCACACACATCAATACCAGAGTGATAGGCAGTGCGTCCTCTTTATATAGCACCATGCCCTTGCCAGAAAATGAAGGTCAGGTGTCAGTTCCTCTTCATATTGTTGATCCTTGTGTGGATTATGATCTTGTACTTATCTTGAAGTTTTAGTTTGCTAACTTTATCTCTAATTTATGCCTCTGCTAATCCTGTTACACACATTTATTCCTTACAAAGCCCCATGAGACATGAGACTATTTTATGGCCTACTCAGCCATTACAAGTCCATTGCAAGAACTGGGCTTACCTGGCTTTAGTTTGTTCCTGAATAGTTTTAAAGTTAGGCTGGGTTTACTAAAATTCCCCCACTCTTAAGTTCTGAGCAGTCTTAAGTCTATATTACTGTCAGTTCCCTTAATACAGCAAATGTACCTTTCATGCAGTAAGAACTTTGAGTTTGTTTTGGACTGTGTATTTGCACTCAGTTATGTAATGTACCAGAGATTCAGACATGCATAGTGAATATTTGTTTGCTGAGATTTTGAAAAATCTAGGAATATATTCTTTTACAGTATGTATGCATTCAAAGCTAGGATTTTCTCCTACCTTTTTGAAACACTAACATCTACTTGTAAAATATTCCACTTTGTCTTCATAGTTTAACTTATTCATGGTTCATCAACACTGTAATCTAACACTTGGCCAATTTGTCCATCAGAAAAGCCACCACAAAAAGACCAACATCACAAAAGACAAATATCATCAGTAATAAAAAAAACAAAATAACTTGTGCATGTTTTATTTCTGGTATAAATAACAGAAGTGATGACCCCAATGTGTATTTGTCATAGTTAGAGATGAGTATAGACACAAAAACATGTTACACATGTACTCGTATAGTATATTTTGCAACCTGTGATTACAGAGTTCTATTTTGGAAAACAGTGACTAAATTAGTTCAGAGAATCTATGAGCATGGTGATGCAATAAAAGTGAATAATACTTTAGTCAAGCACTCAAAAAATGTTTACATTTTAAAATGTTTATTTTGTGTGTGTGTGTGTGTGTGTGTGTGTGTGTGTGTGTGTGTGTGTGCGCATGTGTGTGTGTGTGTGTGTGTGTGTGTGTGTGTGTGTGTGTGTGTGAGTGTTGGATAATGTGACCCTTGATTAGACCGGGGATGGCTTTTGAGACTTGGCCAGCCAAAAAAAAAAAAGAGAGAGACTGAATGGAAGCTGTACCTTAGTGCAGGCATAGCTCCTTGAACAGCACAATGAGCATTAAACCTGGTTTGAAATGAAGGAACCAAAGCCATGTCAGAAGTTTACCAGATGGCAGCAGTGTGTTTCATTACTTTAATACTTAACACGATTTTTACTCCCTCATGTGTCTTTTATTACTTTAATACTTAACACGATTTTTACTCCCTTATGTATCTTTCATTACTTTAATACTTAACACGATTTTTACTCCCTCATATTTGGAGGGTACGTCTTTGTGAAATGTATGAAAAGTACACACGACATAAAAAAGTGAAGATTTGTCCAGTGACTTTTTTTGGTGCTTTTCAGTAGTGAGAAACTGAGAGAAGTTACAGGCTCTCTGGGTAGGTGATCTGCTACATTTGATAGACTGGCTAGAGCGCAGGTTTGTTTCTATAATTTTAATGTCCTACCAAGGACAATGTAAGAATTTTTGATAAATATATTAAGAAGTAAAGACTACAGGGGGAGATACTTTTTCTGTTACTATCATTGGGAACTTTAATCTAGTTCATTTTAGTGCAACTGGACAGCATACTACAGGAAAACAGGAAAATGAAGTTTTTGGATGAAACTGTTAAAGATACTAACAGATTCTTTCCTAACTGAACTCTAGAAAAGGGCTAACCATATGCATTAAATGTAACTACTTTGCCCCTTCAGCAGTTATTGCAAGAGGGATATATTATTTATCTTGATTAGTACAACTTTGCTAAAATTGGTAAGTGACTTGGGTATATTCACATTATAGCTGTATAACCTTAGAGCTAAAGGTATTCACCTAGCCTAAACCACAATTTAGATGATAACTGATCCAATTAGTGATGAAGGGGAAATGAGAGAACATTGTATTAATGAACAAGGTAGCAGACCTCCAAGGAGACAGATGTTATTATAAGTAACTGGAAATCACTTGCCTTTGTAATAAAAAAAAGAAGGTTATATAATCAAAAAATACTAATCAGAAGCTCTTTTAAATGAAATTTCTACCCTGGAAATAAATATTGCTATAAATACAGTGTAATAATGTTCATTGTAAAGAGACTGATCTTGAATGACATTGTAAATGCTAGAAGAACATGGAAAGTGTTGCTATACTCCCTAATACAAACTAAATGGCATGACATTTTGGAATTCTAATCTAACTACTTACAAGCACCAACACTGATATGCACACTAAAAGAAAAGGGAAGATAAATTATTATCTGCAATATATAAACATACAGCTCCAGGTATTCCCTGAATGGTATAAATATGAGTGTTGTTGAGAATAACAAAAAATGTAACCTCTTCTACCTACATCAGTCTCAGGATTCATTTTTTTTTCATAAAGCACAGTGATCCCAGATTTGTTACTTTAACATGGATTTGCTGAAAGACATGGTAATTGTAGGAGAAGTACACAAAGCTGTCCTAAAGCTGGGCAAGCCCCCAAAACATAAGGAATTTCCTATATAGATTTTCTTCAAATGTTATAAAATAAAAAGAACTTGGAGAGACATTTTTATCATTTCTGGCAATGGAATAAGCGTGTCAAATGTCTTACTTTTTGAAGGTCACATTACCATTTCTTTTCCACTTAAGAATGACAAACATAAGACAGCTCTTTCTAGTAACAGACCCTATTTCTGTCTCCTCTAAAGAAACAAACATTTTTGCAATAATTTAGGCTATGCATTTTGAAAAGTTAATCTTCAAACATGTTTGGCGGTTTATTCCAGGGCTGCCAGGGACGGTGTGATCTGCTTTGACTGATTTTGAAGTGTTCAGTGGCTTACCAATATTTGTGTTGCTTATGCTGGAATTCTTTTTATTCATTAAAAATAAGTTCTTAGGACTACAAGTTCTTGAAGGGAGCACTTAGAAAGTTGGGAAGAGAGTTCTTTATTTCAATTTGTAAATTACTTTGTAAACAACCTATATCTCAAGTAATTACTGTAAGCCACTGCTCCTCTGTGTTATCAGTGGAGAGTGTACTCATCAAAGATGTCCATTAATATCCCCATTATTGATCTTAGTTGAGGGACCTTGAGGTCGCATGCATACTATCTTCATGTAGAATTGGATATTTATTTTGGTAAAGGACAGATTAACTTCTTCATGGTCATCTGATGATTGTACAGTATTGATGTCTATCCAATTCATTCCCTCCTGAAGGTTTTAGAGGTTGTGTCCAGTTTCATGGTAATTTCAGGTGTTAACACTTGTTTGTCTTTTCGGCTTTTCCTGGTTAGAGGTTGCCACAGCGGAACTCCTGCCCACTAATGATTGGCAGTAGATGTTTATGGTGCCAAGTTGCCAGCCCGATACCCAACCTTCAGTGAGGGCACATCCATTCACGCATGTCTTTCGGAGGCCACTTGACCACGGGGAGGGCATGCAGACTCCACACAGAATGCACGCCAGCCGAGAATTGAACAACGCACAAAAAAACTGTATTATTCCCATTTTGCTCCAAATGTACCCCGTACAGCTATGAAATCTGCTGAATTTGGTGTAAGAGGCAGCACTTTTTTGGTTATAAAAGGGCCACCTTTACTCTTCATTAATTCAACTTACTACCACCCTCTGATAGTTGAGTACAGAAAGAAAATGCATTCATAGAAGCAAGCTAATCTCCCATTTTAGCTAAGGTACAGCAAAATGTTTCTGCTGCCTAAATTTCTGTTTTTTTAATGACTGATATTTGTCTACTTAAAAATGGAAGTAGTTTACACCAAGCTGTGTTTTAAGATTTATTTATTTGGTGGAACTCTCTAATATTCGGGTATACATTAATGATATCACAATGCAGTGGTAAAGTATGGTTGCTCGATTTGATGAGATGTTCAAAATCTGTAGCTGATTGATATCTTTTAGTAGACCTGTTTGGACACTGCCTCTCATCCTGTTTGGACACTGCCTTCAATGTCAGTCATTAAATATTACTCCAGTATTGAAAATCTTAAAGATCAGGTCATGCCTTTAGTTGTGGAGATGTCTGGAAGTACTGCTTGTCACTGTAAATTTTAGGTCAGTTCATGCTAGGTTATCCTGAAAGTCTCAACAGTCAAATACCCTTCTGACTTAAGAAATGTAGATATCCTGGTGAAAACATTATGATATCACAATGTGTTATAAATCTGCATATTAGATAAGCTAAAAAGCTATTTGGGAAAAGTAGTTACAGAGAATTCCTATTCTGGAAATTTTGATTCTATGAGACTGATTTAAGTATATTCTTCACCCAATCAGATTGTAAAGAATTAATTGGGTAGATTTAACTCCTGTAGTGACAATACTGCAACTTTGACGTCCGGACAAGAATATTTAAAAGAATTTCACTTTAGCTGTTAATGTATACCTTTAGCACTTTAGTAACCTCAGCAAGACAGTCTCATAATGTAAAATTGTGAGAGATGACTAACAGTAAAATCCATAAAACAATTTCTTATGTATTTCAATAAAAATTTGAATAAGATGGAGAAACACAGCAGGAAAAATAAAAACTTTTTAATACGGTTAGCGCTTTCACATCACAGATGCTTCATCAGACCGTAAAACACAAGTCCAATTCATTTATATACCCCAAATCTCCCAATTAAACCATCAATGACAAAACAAACTTAATTGCAACAATCAACATTAAAACAGCAAACACACAAATATCCTACTTCATCTCTTGCTCATGTGTACACCAACTTAAAATACATATACATAATATTTTATTAAAAAAAGTCATTGTTGTGTGAAAATATGATATGTAACCATAATAAAACCATCATAAACACCACATTCTTAAATAGGGTTTGATTGACATTCTATCATTCAACCCTGGTTCCTTCTCAGCCTGCAACTCAATTATCCATCTCAATTCACTCAATTCTAACCTATTTGTCATATCTCATGCAACTACTTTAAACAAAAAATGATGTGTTGTACCTTTACATATAATGTGTCTAGCCAAGGCACTCCTATCAGACTCCCTATTTCTAATAGTTGGCATTCTTAAATAGGGTTTGATTGACATTCTGTCATTCAACCCTGGTTCCTTCTCAGCCTGCAACTCAATTATCCATCTCAATTCACTCAATTTTAACCTATTTGTAATATCTCACTCAACTACTTTAAACAAAAAATGATGTGTTGTACATTTACATATAATTGAGTGAATTGAGATGGATAATTGCCTATCTCTTAACCTCCTACGAACAACCACTATACTCTACGCTTCTCTTCTGCTCTAAACACACTTCTACACCACCATTAACTATCTATCCAACATTTCTTAACCTCTTATCCAAACCCAGCTACCTACTTGCCAAATATCATAGACTAACTCATATTAAGTATTCCAACCAAAATGCTACAAAAGTAATTGGCTTTTATTATAAACCTCTCAACCCTAAACACACAATACTCCTACACTTGATACTAGATGGGGACATTCACCCTAACCCAGGCCCAAACTATACCCTTAACACTCCAGGCTGCAGCCCAAATAAAACTAATACCCCAACCACTAAACCATCTAACTCGCTATCTATAGCTCACCTCAATATATGCAGCATTGGCAATAAAATTGCTCAACTTCATGCCCTTCTAGATGTCCACCTATTTGACATCCTATGCTTATCTGAAACTTGGCTTAAACCTACTGTTAAGGACAGTGAAGTCACCCCACCAGTTTACAATATCATTAGACTAGACCGCACAACCAAAAAGGGAGGAGGGGTAGCAATCCTCTATAAAGCAGAGCTAGAGGCTACTACTTTAAACCTTAACCCACTATCAAACAATACTGCTGAAATTCTTATCACTAAACTTCAAATCAACACACATAAGGCCATAAACATTATCTGTATATACCTTCCCCCAAGCAATAACAGCAGTACACTTGAAAATATCCTTGACTGGCTTTCCACCAACCTCCCACAAGAAACCATAGTCCTAGGAGACTTCAATGTAGACTGGATGACCTGTAGTAATATATACCCAACCAGCCATATTAACCTTTATGGCTTTACACAAACTATTAACTCCCCTACCAGAACTAATAGAACCAACAACAAAGAAAGTACCTTGGACTGGATACTTACTAATAGTCCTCATCAAACGTATAAAGCAGGTACTCTCCCAGATGATCTCAGTGACCATTCACTAACCTATATTATCAGACATAAGACCAACCTAACTTTTCCTTTCTCCTATATAACAATTCACACGGAAAAGCACATTAACCCAGAACTTTTCCAAACTGAACTTAAACAATGTAATTGGTCACCATTAAAATCTCTTCCACTTAATGAAGCCATAGAATACTTCAATACAATATTCCTAGCAATCCTAAATCAACACGCCCCATCACGTTCAGTTAGAAATAAAACTAAACCGGCACCTTGGCTCACCAATAATATTAGGCAAAAAAATCCATCTTAGAAATAAGTCCTGGGCAAAATAGCACGCTACTAAAATTCCTTCAGATCACCAAACCTTTAAACAGCATAGAAATAACACAAAAAAGCCATCCTATTAGACAAAAAGAACTTTTACCTTCAAACGCAGCAAACCTATCACAAGGCACCACAAACATTTTGGACTAGCATTAACAAACATCTTTACCCAGGTCAATCAATCACTCCAAACCCACTCGACTCTAACCCTAACAATCCCTTATAAACTGTCAATGCCTTCAATTCTTTCTTCACTGATGTTATCCACAATCTTGCTAGCCATCTTTCTCCTGATACCTCAAATCTTCCTACTTCTACCACTATCCCAACTCCACCATTTCATTTACAACCAGTGTCTTCTTCCTTCATTTATTCCCTTCTCCTAAAATTAAAACCTACCACCCCCTCAACTGACCAAATCCCAACAGAATTCCTGCAAAAAGGAGCTAAAGTCATAGCTTACCCCATTTCTATTCTGGTCAACAGAACCATAAATGAAGGAACTTTCCCATCTATCTGGAAAATTTCCCATATCATTCCACTACATAAAGGGGGACACTTCAATGAGTATTCTAACTTCCGTCCGATAGCCATGCTATCTCCCTTTGCAAAAATAATGGAAAAATGCATCTATAAGCAACTACTTTCACACCTTCTCCATCACAACTTACTTGCCAACTGTCAACATGGTTTCAGTACTTTCCACAGTGCCACCACTGCCCTGCTATCCTTCACAGACACCATTAACAAAAAAACGTAACAATAATATTCTTTCTTCTGCAGTCTTCATTGATTTATCGAAAGCCATTGACATGGTTAATCACCAACCCCTCCTACACATACCGAAATCCCTTTCACTTCATCCCCAAGCCATGTATTGGTTCAAATCTTACCTTGAAAACCGTCAGCAGGTGGTACTTAAATAAACTGTCTAACAACCTTCCTATCTCCCTCGGTCTTCCTCAGGGCTCCATTTTAGGTCCACTCCTTTTTTCCATTTATATTAATGACCTTCAATCAGCAATACCACACACCACCTGCATTCAATATGCAGATGACTCTACTTTTATCTGTGCAGCCACCCCTGAAACTGAACTTAAATCTCTTACCCAAAAAGCTTTCAATACTGTAGAACAATGGTTTTCAAATAGCTGCCGCCTCCTTAACTCCAAAAAAAAATACTGTTACTTTTCACACCTACCCGAAAATCCACCCCTATCCATTTCACACTTCTAGCAAATGATGGCACTATCATTTCTCCTGACCCAACCACTAAACTCTTAGGAATAACAATTGACAACCTCAACTTTGATACCCATATAAACAGCACAATAAAATCAGTGAACAAAAAACTGGGATGCCTTTACAGAATTAAGCCCTTTCTAACTCCAGTAGCTAGGACTGTTACAGCCAGAACCCACTTAATCTCAACTCTGTTCTGTGCCTCCCCTATATATACTTACCTTTCTAAAAACAACCTCAACAAACTGGCCAAATCCTATAATAATACTGCTAGATTTGCCATAGGCACTCCTTTCAGAACTCATCACTGTCTGAATCTAAAACAACTAGACTGGCTAGAATTTCAGAACCAGCTTCACTTTCTACAGCTACCCATAGTCCACAATGCCCTGTATAAACCCACCAACACTCCTATACTCTCTTCCATCATTACACCTTATAATAATAATAACCTACGCTCCTCAGATAAACTGAGATCAAATCACTCAGCAGGTGACTCCCTGTACTCTAACTCTGTAGGAAAGCTATGGAACTTACTACCCACTGAACTCACAACACAAATTTCTCTTTCACTCTCTAAAAATAATCTAAAGCTATTTCTTAAGACACACTGGCTATGCTCCTGTACTATCCCTGATTAACCTTTCTCCTTTTAAACTAACAACTACTCCTAACTCTATAAATTTTACCTTAAGAATCAAAATACCATGTTATTATAAATAAATGTATGTATACATCAATATTGTATCTCATGTACAATACCCATTAATGCTTACTGCTAATTCTGTCCTTTCTAAGACTAATGTATTTTATATATATAAAAAAAAATTTTTTTTGTAAGAACTGCTTTTTTAGTTTTTTGTAAGTTTTATCTGCTATTACTTTTTAATGTATGTATGTATTTTATTTTTGGAGCTTTTCTCCCCGGGCCTCTACTGAAAATGGACATATATCCAGCTAGACTAGCCCGGTCAACAAATGTAAAATAAATAAATAAAATAAACAAATGCTCCCTGACCCTCTCTCTAAATGAGTGAGTGGTCATACCCACATAGAAAGAGGGACAGGCTGAACAAACAGCTAAATAAACTAAGTTCCTTGTTTTACAGTCTGCTTTCACTTTAAATTCATATCTTTTCTTTGTCTTAGGCTGTGTAAAGACTCTATCTTCGCTCAATACTTCACAAACACTACACTGCCCACATTTACTTAGACCATAAGCCTCATTCCTAGACCAATAATCTCTTGAAATTCTTCTTATTTTTATAACAAAAGTTAGGTTTGATACCAACAATCCTAGCTATCTCAGGATCCGATTGTAATATAGACCAATTATTATAAACCACTTCATGAACTTTCTTAATATTCCCAGCAATCTCAAGGCGAATAGGTAAATCCTCATTTTTGGGTCCTTTCTTGCAATATTTGGAGGAAGTATGATCATCACCAAGTATATATGGTTTTGGCCTACCTCTCCTTAGTGACCTAACTTGATTAAAACCTGCATCTATCTCATCTTTCTTATACTTCCGTTGTAACAACTCACTATTAAAAGTTCCCATATCCTTAGCAAACTGCTCTTGCTCCATGTCCAGTCTGGATATGCGCATGGCTTGACCCTTTATAATGTTCCTATAGACATAGGTCGGATGCATACTATCTCTACTCAAAATATTATTTCTTCTACATTCTTTCCTGTATAACCGTGAAGTTAATTTCCTATTCATGTCTTTTGATATTATGACATCTAAAAATGAGATTTCTATACAGGAAACTGAATGAGTAAATCTCAAGTTTTTAGTGGTGTCTAAGAATATAAAAAAACTCTTCTAATTCTCCCTTTGTACCTCCTCAGACCAATATGAGGTCATCTACAAACCTCCTATAAAAGAGGATCTTGCTAGCAAACCTCTCATGGAGCAAGACAACTCTCCTCCCAATGAGCAAAGACCATGTTGGCATAGATATTGGCACATGGTGTGCCCATAGCTATGCCAAACAGTTAAAGGTAGTACTTTCGATCAAATTGAACGATATTATTCTCTAATATCAACTCTAGTAGCATACATAAGAGTCTATCCTCTTTGTGACATATGTACTATCTTCTTTCAGCTTTTCCTGGTTAGGGGTCGCCACAGCAGATCATCTGTCCGCTCATGATTGGCAGTGGAGTTTTATGGTGTTGAGTTGCCAGCCTGGCACCCAGCCTTCCACAGAAGGCACAAACATGCACACACTCACACCTAGGGCCAATTTAGTGTGTCCAATCCACCTACTGCATGTCTTTGGGATGTGGGAGGAAACCGGAGCACCCGGAGGAAACCCATGCGACCACAGGGAGGGCATGCAGACTCAACACAGAAGGCACCCCAGCCAAGAATTGAACCAAAGAACTCTTGCTGTGAGGCAGCAATGCTAACCACTGCACCACCATGGCCGCCCTATGACATATGTACTATGTAAACCCAAATAAGTCCTTACTGCTTCTAATCCATAAGTATGGGGTATCACTGTAAAAAGTGAATTTATATCCATGGACACCAAAAAGCATCCACCTAACTGCTCATGAGAACCACAAAAAGTCCTACATAAATTGAACAAAAGTTGCCTAGTGTCCTTTAACACAAAGGGCGAATTATTAATTATTGGCCTCAAATTCCTTTCAATATACTTGGATAATGAGTATGTAACCCACCCCTGACCAGAAGCTGCTGTTCTAAAGGGTGGGTTATATCTGTCTTTCTGCAATTTAGGCAGGCCTTGAATGATAGGAACCACAGGGTTTGTAACAGTCAAAGTCAAACTATGACTTTGAAATCAAATTGCTCAAATAATCATACAACGACTTATACACACAACTGCAACATAAATCTATGTCAAGTAAATTAACTTGTTTATGTATATTAACATCATTAAGCATGATGAGCATAGCATAAACATAATTGACCGTATTAAACACAGCAATCCCCAACTCCCTTGTCAACAAGACAAATAGTAATAGATGCATCATTCCATAACTCTTGCAAAGCTAAATATTAATTTCTGTCTTGTTAAAAAAATCTATCCTTATTGCCAGGACCCAGCACTACTTTCAATTGTGTTTCACATATGTTGCAGAACACCTCTAGCACAGGACTTAGGTCTGGAACAAATAAACTTAGTTTCTTAAATTCAGTACAATGTCCAGCATTATTACCAAATACAGATTTCAGCATAACATTGCGTACAGATTTCAGCATAACATTGCATGCAAATAGTCTAATGTCCAGCACAGTACTTACAAAATCAGTACCAGATGTTGTTACAAATGTCAACCCTCGCTCAAGCACAGATTCCTGGTATTTCATTAGTTCTTTATTTGAAAAATTAAACACCAGCATCTTCATGTCGTCGGCATGTTCCACATCTGTTTCAAATCTCACCCCCACTACTCCTACCTCTGACAGAAGTCTCCTCTTCCTCCCTCTGCTACTGGAACGGCCCACTCTCGGCAAATCCACCTTGCGGATAGGAAGGAAGGGGAGCCTGCGATAGTGATGTCTGTACAGGTTTTTTCCTCTTCACAGAGGAAATCTGACTGGTGACCTCATTGTGATTGTTGCTAATTGATACATTGGAAGTAGAAGTTGTCCCCAAAGCATCTAAAGTCTCTACAGTATTTGACACATTATTCTCACCCCGACTGTGAGTGGGTCCATTCTTCTGTGCCACACTAGCACTCACAATCTCCGAACCCAACATCTGTGAGCCGGGAAAATTCAAACTCAAATTCATATCATCAGTAGATGGCCCCCTTGTCCCATTGCCTTTCGGCCAGGTAAACACATGCCCACTGGAAAAGTCTCTAAGGTCTCTCCCTAATTTTTTCTTTTTCTGCCCTATCAAATGCTGTCATGGGCAGAAACATTATCCCATAAATTAGAGAGCATTCTGTCATAAACACTCACTGGAACCATAGATCTCAATTCTTCCTGTCTCCTTCGTATATCCCTCAATAACAAATTTTCACTAGGTTTGTGAAAATCTATTAATAATGTCATATATTTAAAGCTGGTCTCAAGGTTAAGTTTTTGCCAACATTTCAAAATTTAAGGAAAGGTAACAGCTGAGGAATGCATCTTTAAAACTCTCAAACCCCTTGGAACTACTTTGTCAGAGATGCACGCCTCAAAGTGAAATCTCTGCCATTGCAACTGTTTAAATTTAAATAAGTCATGCTCCAGTTCATGAACAAACTTCATTACCGCTCTCTCATCAAATTGTACTTGTTCACATCTTAGCTCTTCAGTGGACATCTCAAAGGCTAATAACAGATTATTACCTTGTTGTAACATCTCATCAAAGCCAGCTTGTGAACCGCTCACTTCTTTCGGCACATAGTCCAGCTCAATATTGTTTCCTTCAGACATGCTCCACAGGACTAACACCAAAAATAGTACCACAGAAACAGTAAAATTCAACAGTGTAGCCACTCTAGACTAACTCCTCTTAAACCAACGAATAAATACTTCAATAAAAATTTGAATAAGGAGGACAAACACGGCAGGAAAAATAAAAATGTTTTAATACGGTTAGCACTTTCACATCACAGATGCTTCATCAGACCATAAAACACCAAGTCCAATTCATTTATATGCCCCTTAACTCCCAATGAAACCATCAATGACAAAACAATTGATCTTAATTGCAACAATCAACATTAAAAGAGAAAACACAAATATCCTACTTCATCTATTGCTCATGTGTACACCAACTTAAAATACATATACATAATATTTTATTAAAAAACAATCATTGTGTGTATATATGATATGCAACAATAATGAAACCATCATAAATGCTGTATTCTTAAATAGGGTTTGATTGACATTCTATCATTCAACCCCATTTCCTTCTCAGCCTGCAACTCACTTATCCATCTCAATTCACTCAATTGTAACCTATTTTTCATATCTCCCATCCTTAAATCTTGATTTCTTATGTATGTCAAGCTGGCTGAGACAAGTTCATTTCTAAAGCAACAAAACAACAAAAGAACCTCAAAATAGGGCAAAATCAAATAATAACTCAAATAGCAGCCACTGAAGACGACACAAGCAAAACGGTGAATCAACGAACTTTAATGACTTAGCGCTTTCACCAGTACCATGCTGGCTTCTTCAGAGTCATTATCACAATCAATTAAAACATATTTATAACATCTGTCACATGATAATGAGCTTACATCAAAGACACAACAACCAATCCTAAACCTGCTCTACTATTTAAATATATCCTAATAATACTACAGCAATTTAATATTCTAAATGTTATACACAATAATAATACTTGATAAATCCAAGCGTACACAGAAAACATAAAATACTTTTATTTATTTGTGTATAACATTTAGAATATTAAATTATTGTAGTATTATTAGGATATATTTAAGTAGTAGAGCAGGTTTAGGATTGGTTGTTGTGTCTTTGATGTAAGCTCATTATCATGTGACAGATGTTATAAATATGTTTTAATTGATTGTGATAATGACTCTGAAGAAGCCAGCATGGTACTGGTGAAAGCACTAAGTCATTAAAGTTAGTTGATTCACCGTTTTGCTTGTGTCGTCCTCAATGGCTATTATTTGAGTCATTTCTAAAGCAGTGTGAAATTTGGACAGAACATGGCAAGACCTATATAAACTTATGGTAGGAAAAAAATAGTAGTGAAGGCTTTTTGTACTCAACTGCATGTCAGTGATTTATGAAAAAAATAATTCTGGTATAAAGATTAACTACAATTGTGTGAAATTTTCTTTTAATGAAGTGCTGATTTAATTTATTTTTTTAATAGTGAAGATGTATGGCTTTAATAGAATTAATGAAAAAAATATTTTAAATTCATTTTAACAAACTTTTTGCTTAATGAAATGTTATTGGCTATCTCATAAGAACTATAATTATATACAATATTTATAGTGTCTGTCTTTGTGTCTTCCTTAATTGATATAAACTACTCTACTTATAGGCTTGAAACTCCATTCAAGAGCTATACAATAAATCATGTAGATGTTTATGTCACTGTTTTGCGAACCTTTTCCAGTTATGCTAATATTTTAGGCCAATATTTAAAAAATAACTGGTCATGAAGTAGGTTATGTAACTAGCTCATGAATTATTCATAAGTTAAAAAAAGATGGAGAGTAATTTTAAATAATTTAATGCCTGTCTTTCAAATTCTGAAAATCACAGGCTGGTTTCATACTTTGTGAAGACAAGTACACTTTGTCTCTCACAGATGGTTGAAAAGTTTTTCTTTTTTTTGCTGCTGAGGTGTGAAATCCAGCTGTATTTTGTTCACAAGTCCAATGAAACAGAACATTAATGTCTCCTGAGTAATAGTTGTTGGTAGGTGCATATTTGGACACACAGCTTTTTTTTAGCTTATATGATTACTGATGAATCTTGTAAAATAAGAAGTTGATAAGAGCTGTAAGAAAAACAAATTAATGGATATTATTTATGACAAGATTAGTGGCTCTCATATGAAGCAATATAATAGGCTACTTTAGGCACAGAAAATAATAAAGGACAAGCAGCAGAATTAAACATCTACAAAGAAAGTGTGTTTGGGTGATATGAATGGTACATGCAAAGCTAGCTTATGCATAATCACACACACACCCATTTCTTGGATATTTGCATAAGTAGAGAGTGATGTGTAAATACACAATGCAGCAGGGGAGTGGAACCTAATAAAATAAAACAAAAGGCAAGTTGTCCTAGACACTTAAGTATGCATTACAGATAAATCTAGACAGCCAGCTCACTGGACAGTATTAAATTAGGAAATGGGTATCTCTCTGCTAACAGATGAATTAGTACATGCATGCAGGTGACACAGGTCACTCATAACTAAAACTGATTCTATACGGACTTCACTGCATTTTCTTACAGGCACTTCCACTAATCATACTATAAGATACCTTTTGACTGCATTTTTATATTTATTTATATATATATATATATCATCACTCGGCCAAAAGGCCTCTTAGAACATCAAGCAAACTACTACTAGAAGTCAACAACAGCTACAATAGCTTTGGAGATGCACTATATAGTAGTTCGGTGGCTAAAAAATGGAACTCTGTCCCTACTAGCATTCAAAACACATCATCCAAAGCCTCCTTTAAAGACCTCATCAGGCAACATCTCAAGCAAAGTTGGCAGTGCCACGATTGCTCCCCAGGCTAGTGAAAGCGGATAACATATGCATACTAAATCTAGAGCAATTTATAATAGTTTTTCAATCTTACTCACAAACACTGGCTAATCTACAATGTATGTACTGTACCTGTGTACTATGTATGTATTCTACCTACATTCCAAAGTTCAGCTGTACACCACAAATCTATTACTTACCTTTATTTTTAAAATTAATATCTTTTTTTATTGTTCTCTCCACTGTAACTGTTTGTGCCGCATGCCACTGTAAAAACATGTCTCTTGTAATTTGTGTGTATACTGATTATGTCTAAATAACTAAATGTGTCTGTAATTTTTCTTTGTGGAGCTTTTCTCCCCGGGCCTCTGCTGAAAAAGGACCTTTTCGGCTCAGTCAGACACCCCCGGTTAACAAATGTAAAATAAAATAAAATAAATATATATATATATATATATATATATATATATATATATATATATATATATATATACACATCTATATATATATATGTATATGGTCAAACTTTTAAAAGCTCGACTTTCGTATGGCCGAGACCATATGATTGAACTTTTAAAAGTTTGAAAGGTCTGAATGGGGATCTCCATAGAGCATGGAATGGGAAGATTTCCCTTTACCGCAATGTAGTGCGATCTCTGAGTTAGTATATTTAAACAGTGGGGGGTGCTGGGAGGCTTGCCCCCCTGCTAGTAATGTTTAATTTCTTTTTTTTGTTATTTTTTTTTTCACGTATTCGAACATTCAAATGTTTGATCATATGGTCTCAGCCATATGAAAGTAGACCATTTGGGTGTTTGATTATGTGAAGTAGATCCATATTATATATATATATATATATATATATATATATGTGTGTGTGTGTGTGTGTGTGTGTGTGTGCGTGTGTGTGTGCTGTTTTATATTGTACTCAAAGGCTGAGTGATTGTTTTGTATTTAAATGTATTGCCATCTAAAAGAAGCCTTTTCAGCTTCAGTATCTCACAAATATCTGCAGCAAACTTTGCTAAACAAAATGTTTTGGTTTGGGAATGAAACTTTGATTTGGTTTTGTGAATTCCTGTAGACTTGTGTATTGTGAACTAGTCTGACTATTTTAGCAACCATTCTTAGCTTAAAGCCTTTACTTTTTTAATGCTATATTATTTTTTAGAAAATTTCTTGATAATACTTAGAATATGGTAGGCTCTATATAAAATGGTTATTAATAAAATGTTAATATATGCTCAAGATTTTTAAACAAATACATGTTTATCAATTTAATCTGTATGAAGTTACACTGCAACTAAAGCTTTGGTGAAATGATCTACTGCTAACAGAGGGAGAAGAAAAGGATGAAAGGGCAGGAAAAATATAAAAAAAACGTTGTTTATAAATTGAATACTATGCATTTGTCTTTGCATTCAGTTACTGCAATATATAACAATATTTTCAAGCTGTTCATGAACATGAACCTGTAGATTTGGTATATATTGAATAAATGTAATTATAAAAATGGTAAGGTATTGACTGGAGTATGTTTCTGCAAGCTCTTTACCTTAGCATAATATAAAATGCATCAGACTTAATAGAACAAATAAGTTAAATGAATAGTCTGGAGTCAAAATTGTATTTATGTTAGCAATTCCTGCTTAACCTTGTGGTTGAGTTGAATCTTCTTCACTTCATCATTGGTAAGTTAGGAAAATCTATGTAACCTAAGGAATCTTATTGATTCCAGTGAGATTTAATCATGTTACAATTTAGATTTGTTTATAAACATTTGCTTACATATTGTACTTGCAACTAATTGTAAACTTGAGATTAAGCAAGTTATTTGGAGCTAGAAGAATAAGTGTTACAAATATGAAGTTAATCAACAGAAGGAGTTGAATATTTTATGGTTAATTTCAACATTAACATATAAATATAAAATTATTTTGCATTTGTAATCATGATGGATTTAAAAATGATGTCAGTAAATATTAATTAGCTTAACAGTAAGAAAAGAGGAAGATATTAAATATGTTAAAGCACAAGTTAAATTTTTGAAAGAAACCTATATTGGTAATGCAGAACAGGATAAAATAAATATACAATATGAGAGCTTAGTTCATTCAATATTTTAAATTAAAAGAAAAGGGGTAGCAATTTTATTGAGAAAAAAACATAAATTACACCACATGTATTCATGCATAATGATAAAGATGGTATATTTTTAAAGGTGGTAAATGAGTACTAGAATAGAATAATAACCTTGGCCAGTCTATATTGACTTCCAGGTATGAGGCTTAAATAAGCCAAGAAAGTATCTAGAATGTATCATAAATGATAGGAAATGAAGTCTAATTTTAGAAGGGAACTTGGGTAAATTAGTGCTACTTGAGACCCTAACATATCTACAACAGCTAAAGCTTTGAAAAGCTGGATACGTTTGTTAAATGTGAACGATATATATTAGCCAAAAAGTAAAACTATAATTTGCTCTTTTTTCATTATTTGTATGTTTATGCTACCTAGTCAAGAACAGATACATTTTACAAAATATAACACAAAATTAAGTAATTTTAAAATATCCTATGCCTCCTTTCAGGCCATAAAGCTTTAGGATTTAACCTGTATGCAAATTTCAGTAAATTTGCCATAATTAATAGAATTCCTGCTTACATAACTGTCACTGAAGAATTTCTGATTTTGTTAGGAAAAGAAGTTGGATGTTTTAAATATAAATAATACAACAGCAACTAGTAAAATTAATTTTGGGCTCACAAAGCATTTCTGTATGGAAAAATAATAACTTGGTATAGAAATAAAATTGAACATTGGGACAATGAAATCTTGGATATTCAGAATATGTTGCACATAGCCAAATCTAGGTTGTTTCAAAATGGTGAAAACTCATTCATGGAGCAGGTTAATAGACATCTTATTGTCAATATTATCAATTAAAACAGCAACATCCTTACAAAGCTTGAGCTCTTGCCATACTTAGGTTTTATTTGTTTTATTTATTTATTATTTATTTGCAGTTGTTTAACCAGGATAGTCCATTGGGCCAAAAGAACCCGTTTTCAATGGAGTCCTGGGGAGAAAATAATTTGCTCATACCTTTAGGTCACACTAAGATTATATCCCAAACTAATCACACATGTGAGACTGGGTGTTCAAAAATAAGTTTAAAAACTGAAATAGAAAATTACTTTTTGAATTTAGGAGTTATTGTGACACTTTAAATCAAATTAATGTAGAAGTAGAACCGAGCTTCTTACATTTTTCTAATTTCATGAGACAGAGGATTAGGACATTTTCAGAAAAGGCTTTAGGAAATATCAGTAAAGCACTGACACTGAAAGAATTCATTGAAAAAAAAAAAACATATAAAGAATAATCATGTTCCAGGAACTGATGACCTAATATCTGAATTGCATAAAAACTATACTAGTAAAATATAGAGTCCTTCTACCAAACTTTATTAGATATACACACACATTGGAATAATTCTGCTGTAGGGGAGATGATGATCTTCGTGTTTCACTATTGTAGTCCTCACATTTGGATTACAGGTATCCCTCAGCCGGCCTGAATACCAGAGACTTAGTATTTCTGTGTCGGTTGCTGTCACTTGAGGACTGATGTCAGGTCGCCAGTAGTATAAAGTAAGGCAGCCAATGCCATTTCATCAGTCTTTCTTGCCGTGGAGCCTGAAGCAGAAGCAGTTTGCACAAGTGTAGGTCAGCCGCTACCTGAGTTTTCATCTACTTAATTGAAGTTGAAATCTTCTAAAGCTAAGTACACCATTGGGGATCCTTTTTTCTTGCACTAACCAATATTAGAAAAAGTTAAATTCCTACCAGGCTCTCTCAACTCTCTGGCAGACCAATTAAGAAATCTTCTAGACCCACATGAGTGGCAACTCCAACAGAAGTACCTTCACCCTAATAATTCAGAAATGGGGAACCCCGAATGTTGACCCTGCCTCCCACACCAACCATCAGCTCAGTGAGTTCTGCATCAGGGAGCATCACTGCATGGCTTGGAAAGTGGATGCCCTGTCCTTCCCTTGGGTCAGTCTATCGGTCTACGGCTTACCTCTCATCCGCAGGGTGCTGCTCAAAATAAGGGAGGAAAAACCAAGGACCATTCTTACAGCTCCAGATTGGTCCCAGCAGCACTGATACCCCTTGCTGTGCAGCCTGCCCTTGCTATCCCCATGGCATCTTCCTCAAATTACAAACCTCCTGACCCAGAGGGAAGGGGAGTTCTTGCATCTCCAGCTGCAGACACTCAGTTTGGCAGCTTGGCTTAATCCCTAACTCCAAACTAATCTGCCAACCTCAGTAAGGTTCTGGATGTTGTCCATGAGGCCAGACATCCCAGCACCAGAAAGTCTTATGCTGATAAATGGTAAAGGTTCTGCACCTGGATCCAGGCTATGGGAACCAGTATGGCACAGCCCTCCCTCCCTCTCATTCTGAATTACTTAGTTGACCTACTACACAGTGCCCTCTCTTTCTACTCTGTAAAAATTCATGCCTCTATTTCTGCTCATTTTCCCAATGAGCAGCCCCTTTTCTCACACCCTTTGATCAAACAATTCCTGAGAGGAGCCAGCAACTTGAGGCCACCCAGAAGGGCACCAACACCAGCTTGGTACCCTAACTTTGTATTGGAAAAGCTCAACCTTCCCTCTTTCAAATCAGCTTCTTTTGCAGAGCTAAAATTTCTCTCCTGGAAGACAGCATTCCTTCTGGCCATCACTTCAGCCAGAAGAGTCTCTGAGCTGCAAGCACTCATGGCTGTGGAACCTTTCACCATCTTTCATGCAAACAGAGTATCCTTCAGATCTAACCCATCCTTCATGCCCAAGGTGGTGTCCAGTGTGGCTCTCAACCAATCCATTAATTTGCCCACCTTTTTTCTTAATCCCCCAAACAAGGGTGAAAGTATTCTTCACTCTCTAGATGTGCACAGACAGCTCAGATTCTATCTAGACAGGACTAAATCCTTCAAAAAGTCTGATCAATTGCTGGTTAGCTTTTCTGCAGAGGCAGAAGGCAAAAGCATCTCCAAACAAACCATTTCCAAATGGATAGCATATTGCATCCATTTCTGCTGCAAACAGGATTGAAAGCCTCCCCCAAAGGGGGTCAGGACACACTCCACCAGAGCAGCCTCCACCTCTGCGGCTTTCCTCAGAGGATTCCTCACCAGGAACATCCTGGAGGCTGCCACCTGGACATCTGTTCACACTTTTACCAAGCATTAACACCTGTCTCTCTTCTCCAAATCCAGGACAGGGTTTGCCTCTGCAGTCTTGCAGGGCATCTTAGCCAGCCTCTAGTTTCATTGACTGCCTCCACCCTTTTTCTCCGCTTTGGGAATCAACCCAAATGTGATGACTGTAACAGTGAAACATGAAGAACATAGTACAGTTGTGTACACTTACCATAAATATAGATGTTCAAGTGTATTCACTGTTGCAGTCCTGGTCCCCCCCCCTCCATCCCCCTTTCTTCTCTTTCTTCTTTTATTACCGTTCTAACTTGTTGTTCTCCTTTCCTTTCAAGGGACATATTGGTATTTATTTTCCAGTGGTGGGGTTTCTTCCACCAGACCCTGGCCTCCTACTTGGGGGCTCCTGACAGGTTGGGGCAAGAAAAACTAATGTAATGGTGTTGGCTGCCTTACTTTATACTACCGAGGACCTGACATCAATCCTCAAGCAACAGCAACTGATGCAGAAATACTAAGTCTCTGGTATTCGGGCTGGCTGAGGGCTACCCTGGCAGGGATAACCCAAATGTGATGACTGCAACAGTGAATACACTCGAACATCTACATTTATGGTAAGTGTACACAACTGTACTTTCTTTAATCTTTTTAATTCAAACCAAAACAAAGATTCAACAAACAGTTCATCTTATAGACATATTTCTTTATTAAATACAGATTGTAAGATTTTTGTATTGACTCTTACAGTAGATAAAGGTCAAACAAGATTTAATTATACATATAATTAAAAAAATAGAGTCTGCATTTATTAGCTCAGATATATACAGTAGGTGTTTTATCTGGTTAAAATGGAGCATGTTTTAAGTCATAGACATATTTGGCCTTCTCAGTGAATTCATTCATTAAACTAATTTTACCTTATACCTTCTGTTAAATTTGGTTCCTTCTCATCTACTACTGTTGAATCAACATATGAATTAAACAGGGATATCCTTCATCACGTGTATTATCGGCTTTATCCATAAAACCATTATTTCAAGCTATAAGACGGAATAAAAATACTACAGGAATAAAAACATGGCATACATATTAATAAAAAATTCTATTTGTTAATGACATAATGTTAGCAGTTACTGATATTAAAAGTTCATTGAAGGAGATTTGTATTATAATAAAGCAGTATAAAGATATCATAATTTATTGCTTAAAAAAAGTAGCTGTTATATTAAATATATGTCAGTTGCCCATGCTAACCTGTGAGCTTAATTTTAAAATGGCATCTGAAGCTTTTGAATATTTAGATATATAATTGAAGGAAAGCTTGGATGTTATAAGAGATGGAAGTTATGACAGGATTTTAAAGGAGATAAATAGTGTGACAGACACATGGAAAAGATTATTTTTTACCTCCAAAACGAGTTACAGCTTATTAAAATGGTAATAGTTCCAAAAATGTGATATATAGCTCGGAGAATAGCAGTAATTCCAAATAAAGTACATATCAAGAATATAAATAGACTATTGCTGAAATTTCTCTCATACCTTAAAATGTGAGAATAGTAAATGCACATAAAAATTAGAACTGGGACAAGGGAGGAATATAATTACTGCTTATAGAAACATAGTCTCAAACAGCTTCTTTTAAAGTAATTTTGCATTGGTTTATCACCAACAAAATGGAAACCAGCATTCTATATAGAACCAGTAAATACAAGGAATTCTCGGTGCAGAAACCATAGGAGTAAATGTAGTTTGTTTGAAAGCAAAGCCTGACAAGGCTTAAATCAATAAAATTTTAATAAAAATAAATTGAACATGTTCATCCCTATCACATGGATTTCTAAAGAATAAATCCATAACCTTTTATCCTTTATTTATACAAAGACTCATAAAAACCTACCAATCCAATAAGTTCACCAGTTAAACTAATGATATTAATTAAACAATTGCTATACATTTAAAGGAATAACAAGAATAAAATATATACGTTAGGCTGTTGCATAAAATACGATACATGCAGAATAAACAACTTATCTAATATAAACATCTACACTTCAATAAAAAATCTTAAAATATGCCTGCCATTATTTTGAATAAGGGTACAATAGAAGTAACTTCATTCAAGCCTATTGCCATTGAAGCTTTCAATTTAAGCTGACATGCTATTTCTCAGTGCAGCGTTCTTGTTTTCCAATCCCAAACTCTTAAATTTTTCGTTACCTGTTCTAAAACAACAATTTAAAAATAGAACACCGACAATTACTAAAAAGGTGTTTAAATAAGGCATTTGTTGAAATTTTTATTATTGATGTTACATAGATGTCATCCATAAATTGTTAAGTATAAAGTAATGTACTTAAATTCACAAGTAAATAGAAATTTCTTCTCCCATGCTACTAGTACCAGATTGGTAAATATGAGCATACAATCTGTACCCATGGCCACCTTATATAATTCATCCTAAAAATATATAGTTATTGTCCAACACCAAATTAGTCAATTCCACCATGACTACTGAAATGGTCTCAGTTGATAAAAAATCATATTCAAATAAACTGTCTTGAAATAATTTTAAACCATTGTGATGTGTACCTACTCCAGACCAGCAATGAAGGAGCCTAAATCATCACCACTGACTCCTGTGAGGGATGGTCTCTAATAGCAAAGATGGATTCACACAGTATTTTCAGATGCAGTTCCCTGCACCAAGCACAATTTCCCTTAAGAGTGCACAGGAATCATGCTCCAAACCTGGGGCTGGACTGTCTATCTCTCTCCAGACCCACACAAAACTCCACACTGACCACTTTGGAGCTTTGTGTCCCTCTCCCAAGTAGCTGACACACACACTTGGATGTTTGACTTTCACATACACACCTTGGAAAAGCTGGCCCAGATTTAATAGTTATGCCTCTTTCTGCCAGACTCTGAGGTAATCACGCTGCAGGCAATCAGCTACCCTAAGGCTCTTATAAAGGGTACTCAATTATACTGTGTAAAATTAATACCAATACAAGTGGTAGAGTATGACCAAAGAAGCAAGGCTTTCAGGAGTGGCCACAGTGTCACTAAAAGAAGCATTACTACTCTCCAGATGTTAAAAGTATTCTCTGAAGGACCAGCCACAATGAAAGGTATTAAAATATTAAATTATAAATAATAAAGCTGAAAATAGGAGAATACCAAATACAATAAACAAGAGTTTCAACGAAGAGATATAAAAATAATACAGTTGGATAGTTTCTCACAGATGCTGAAAACAATACTAAATTATTCTCACGAAATGTCCCTGAATAACTAGAGAATTACTGTTCCCCGACAACTTGCTAAAGCAAGGCAAGCTGATGTGTGTTGTGTCTTACCACAGCAAAAGCCAGATGATGTCCATCTCTGTGTGGATGTGTGAGATATATATCCTGCCAGAAATCTTTCCTGTTAGGTTCCAAAGTGCTGCTGCAAGGTGTGAAGATATGTGAAGGCTGCCAGCCTAGCCAGATAAAATTTTGTAGATAATTCTGTCATTTGGAAATATTAATATAAGCCACAGGCTTGTTCTCTTAAATGGAAGAAAATGGTGCTAAATGTGGAACTGCAAAAATACAAGAACAGTGCACTCTGCTGTAGAAAAGCTGATAAGTCAAGCATCGTATAATTGTTTGATCACCAAATCTGGAGCTGAGATTTCTGGATGAAGGAATACTTGCTTTTGTTTTGAGACAAGGTATTTGCTAGAATTTGCATGTATAATGTATTTAATTGCTGTAGCTTCCTGCCCAGGTGCAAGATCAAAAGGTCCGTTACACTCCAAGCTTCTGTTAGCCTGGGAAACAGAAAATAATTATGTAATATGAAATGAGTCAGTGGTACTGTGCTATCAATTTAAGGACAGAGAGACTCAGGGCATTTTGCATTCGTCTTGACAACATCCACCATCACCAGCACACTACCTATGCTCTATATGCAAGTTTATTTTAGAACTGTGTTTTCTCTTATAGCTAAGAAATAGGAAGATTAGATTAGTTTTTTCTTTATTGATGTCAGAACTTTTCTACTGTATTATTTTAAGTATTTCTCTGTGATCTCTGAACTCTTGACTAGCACTGTGGAGTAAGACGTATTGTCTTGTGTTTATTTATTATTAAATATTTTTAAACATTTCAACTGTGGTTGTTTTGTGTAGAGATGATTTAAGATCTAGAGTACATTGCATGTATATAGTGATACTGTCCAAGTCACTCCAATAAGCTTTGCTGTTCAGTCACACTTACCATTTGGATAATAATATTGTACAGTAATAATTGGACACCCTTTGTTAAGGGCCTTTTTAGTAGCTGATAAATATTAGTGGGTGGTGGCATTGATTTCTACCATATAGTCTGGGTAAAAGGGGCACAGCTGGAGAACCTGTGCCAGCCTTCCTCAGGAGTGTCTGTGTGGTTGTATATAACTCTTATCTCAAAGTGTGTGTGTGTGTGTGTGTGTGTCAGCTACTTGGGCAGGGACATGAAGCACTGGTTGGACAAATAGAGTGCTGGAGGTTTTAGCTTGCCCACTAGGCTGAGATCTGGACCATATAGTTGTGCCAGTGGGGGGTCTTATTGGGGATCTGGAGAGAAAGGGAGAAACCAGCCCCAGACTGACTGTGGTCTCTGTGTGTTCTTAAGGGAAATTGTCCTTTACTGTGTGTGTATTTGTTATCCTCACCTATGTGGACATCCCTCAATGGAGTTAGAGGTGAATATTGAGGCTCCTTGATTGCTGGGCCAGTGTACAGGTGTCACTTATTACTTGTTTGGCAGAGGTGGGATATCCACACCATATATTAATTGGTTGGAAACTAGTAATTGGCTTGTGGTGTGGATAGTGAATTCCTGTAGCTTGTGTACAGTGATCACTGAAGGTGTTTTTGTACTATAATCAAACATGCAGTGAATATTCAGTTTTCACATCACAATTGTTTTATTTCTTTCATTAGCTTAGTTAGTCAGGGAGAGCAGGCAAGCATGTCAGCAGAGGAGTATGGAAATGTGGCAAGGATCCAGTTGGCTGAAATGTGCCAGACTAAAGGACTGGTTCAGTGAAACCTGATTAAGGCAGACATGATTGCAATTTTGGTCACAGCTGCATCAGAAAACAGCAACCAGGAGGATGATCAGATGGGCCGTGAAGATGTACAGCACTCAAGGAATGGACAGCTCAACCTTTCTGCAGAGGACTTAAAAATCCATCTGGAGCTAAAGAGACTTGAGTTGGAGGCCAGTCGTTTGGAAATGGAAGCTGTGGAAAAAGAGTGGCAGAGACAGCATGAAAAGGAGATGCTGACTCTTTGCCAGAGTCATGGAAGTAATGGGGAAGGCAGTAACTGGACCCCAGAAGCACAAAAGGTCAGTAAATTTCTTCCACAGTTTACAGAGGGGGATAATTTTGTTAGTTTCATTCATATGTTTGAAGGGTATGTAAACAGTATGATGTTAACCAAAGGCTCTGGGTATGGTTCCTGACCCCCTTACTCCAGGGTAAAGCTGTAACTCTGTTGTCTAAACTGTCTGATTGTGAATATTTTGATTATATTGCTGTTAAGAACTGTTGTTAGAATTTTTTTAAGCTAGCACCTGAAACTTATAGGAAAATGTTTTGTGATCATAGACAGAAGGCAGATGAAAGTTTGTGTGAATATGTTGCTGAACTGAGCCCTTATTTTCATAGGTGGGTGAGTGGATTTCAGGTCACCACTTTTGAAGGGCTGGCAGAACTTTTTGTGAGGGAACAAGCCCTTAGCACTTTGCCTGAGGACATGAAGATCTGGTTAGCTGATACTCAATGTGCTACTTCAAATGAGTTGGGGGAGAAGGGAGACCTATACCTAGCAAGCAATGCATCGCTGCACAGGGAAGGGACCCCCAGTACTGCTCATGGGTCTAAAGGAACCCACGGTGGGCAGCCCAGCCTGCCCCAACACAGTCTACCAGTAGCAGGGGAAGCCAGTAGTCCAGATACATGTCCAGGACCTAGGGTTAAATGTTTTGGATGAAACCAGTGGGGCCATGTGGCATACAGATGTCCATGGAGGCAATGCGGGGAACAAAAGGTGAGGGAGCCAGTAAGTGGGGAAGACACAATGCCAATAGTAGGTTGTCTCAAGACAACCAGGGATCCAAACTACCATCCTGCAGATGTCCTGATAGGGAAAGATTTGGATGAGGCAGTATCATGTGTTTATGCAGTTACACACAGTCAGGCTTCGAGTCAGGCACGTGGGACTGGTAGACTGGAGACCCAGATAGACTGCATACTTGTAGCCAGGACCAGTGAGGTGGTTACTGCAGGGAGGGAGCTACTCTTTAGCAGTGAGACTGAAGGTGAGTCACAGCTGCTTGTGGGTACTGATGTTCCCTTGGACAGAGTGACTGCAAAGGTAGAGGTGAGTAGTAGTCCCCAGGCTGACAGTGAGGCACCGCTGTCAGAGGATGCCAGACTTCCTGTAGAATGGGAGCTGGGAAGGGTTATAAAGAGATAGTTGAGACAGGCTCAGTTCTCAGACCCTACATTACAAGGCCTGAGAAGAGGTAGCTAGTGAGGCACCTGTTTCTCAAGGGAATGGGGAATCTGTATACTGTGACAAAGGATTACTGTATAGAGAGTGGACCCCTGAGGGATGACTAGAAGATGAGAGAATACAGCAGTTGGTAGTGCCTAGAGCCTGCCATCTGGTGCTTCTAGCCATAGCCCATGATATTCCCTTTGCAGATCATATGGGCATAAAATGTACAAAGATACATATTATGCAGAACTTCTATTGGCCTGGAATTTCCAGAGATGTAACAGGGTACTGCAGGACTTGTGAGCAGTGCCAAAAGGTAGGCAAGAGACAAGGTGAGAGCTCCTTTGATGCTTTGCCTCTGATTGAGGAAACATTTCAGAGGGTAGCTATGGATATTGTGGGGCCTCTGAGTACCCCATGTTCCATGGGGAAATGTATATCCTAGTGGTAGTAGATTATGCTACAAGATACCCTGAGGCAGTGGCTTTGTCCTCTATTGAGGCAGAAAAGGTGGCAAATGCTTTGTTAGAGAATTTCAGCAGGGTAGGTTATCCAAAATAAATACTGACAGAGGTGCCAATTTCATGTCAGACCTGCTGGCTTGTCTGTGGAAGTACTGTGGGGTGAAGCACCTGAAGGCCACCCCCTACCATCCCCAGACTAATGGTCTGCTTGAGAGGTTAAACTCTACAATCAAGTCCCTGCTACGGGCATTTGCAGACCAGTTTAAGAGGGCGTGGGACAAATATTTGCCCCATCTGTTCTATGCTTACAGAGAGGTTCACCCAGGAATCCACAGGTTTTTCTCCCTTTGAGTTGTATGGGCATAGGGTGAGGGGACATCTAGATTTATATTGTGATGAGTGGGAATCTCACAAGGAGTCCATTGTGGCATATGTCCCAAGGCTCAGGGAGCTCATGGGCTTGGGCCAGGAGAACCTGGCAGAAGCCCAACAACAGAAAAAGGTATGGTATGACAGGAATGCTTGAGCTAGAGAGTATGCTGTAGGGCAGTGGGTAATAGTTCTCATTCCTGTCAGACACAGCAAGCTGCAAGCAGCTTGGGAAGGACCCTACAAGGTGGTAAGAAAGGTAATTGATGTTAACTACATGGTGGAACTGCTAGGCAGGAGGCAGGGGCACAAGTTGTACTATGTTAACATGATGAAACCTTACCATGATAGGAGGCCCTTAGGCTGATTATTTGCAGTAGCTCGCAGGAGGAGTCTGAGGGCGATATGGTAATGGATCTCCTCAGTGAGGCGCAGACAGACACTTCAGTGGAAGGGGTAGCAGTGTCCCAGCAGCTGTCCTCCTACCCAAGTTTGAGAAATCTGAGCAGTGTTACAGGAGTTTGGGGGCATGTTCACTGGGAAACCAGGGTGCACCCACCTGGTGCAGCAATAAATGGATACAGGACCCCAAAGGCCTATTCAGCAGGCCCCTTATAGGGTGCCTGAGAGAGTCAAACAGACTCCGAGGGAGGAGATACAGGAAATGTTGGAATTAGGGGTAATTCATGAGTCCAACAGTCCCTGGGCCTCCCAGTGGTGCTGGTGCCAAAGAAGGATGGCAGCACCAGGTTGTGTGTGGACTACAGGAAATTAAATAGTTACACAGAGTCAGATGCTTACCCCATGCCTAGGACAGATGAGGCCCTAGAGCAGCTGGGTGGGGCTAAGTATCTTACAACCATTGATCTTGCCAAAGGTTACTGGCAGGTGCCCTTGACTCCCAGTGTAAAGAGAAGTCAGCCTTTGTGACTCCGTTTGGCTTGTATGAGTTCACAAAGATGCCCTTTGGGATGAAAAATGCCCCAGCAACTTTCCAGAGGCTGATAGATCACATCCTAGCAGGTGCAGGAGGGGTTGCCCTTGATTATGTAGATGATATTGCCATCTACAGCCATTCATGGCAAGAGCATCTTCAACATGTCAGGGAGGCACTGGGCAGACTGCAGAGGGCAGGGTTGACCATCAAGTCCAGCAAATATCAGGTGGGTATGACAGAGGTCTCCTACCTAGCACATAGAGTGGGGAGTGGTAAGATCAGGCCAGAACCTGCCAGAGTAGAAGTCATTCAGGCATGGCCTGCACCTGTTACCAAAAAGCAGGTGAGGGCATTCTTAGGGACAGCAGGGTACTACAGAATGTTCATCCCCATTTATAGTACCACAGCTACTCATCTCACAGACCTGATGAGGAAAAACAGGCCAGATAAGGTAGTGTGGACTCCAGCATGAGAGCAGGCTTTCCAGAAGTTTAAAGAAGCTTTGGGAGAACCCCCTGTGTTAGCCAGTCCACATTACAGTAAAGGATTTGTTGTGCAGGTGGATGCTTTGAACCATGGGGTGGGGGCTGTACTTAGCCAGATTTCTTCAGAGGGAGAAGTGCACCCAGTGGTTCATTTCAGTCATAGACTCCAACCCAGGGAGGAATGCTATCCAGCTGTAGAAAAGGAATTTCTAGCCATAGTGTGTGGACTGCAGAAACTTCAGCCTTATCTGCATGGAAGAAAATTCACTGTAGTTACAGACCACCGTCCCCTAACATGGTTACACAGAGCCAGCCAGCAAAATTCCAAGTTGCTAAGATGGAACTTAGGGTTGCAAGCAAATGATAGGTCAGTGCAGCATCACAGTGGGATTAGCAATGCCAATGCAGATAGGTTGTCAAGACAGGGAATGGGGTAAGGTATACTCAGATAGACCTAACCCTCTCAAGCAGCATTTCTCAAGTGTCACTTGAAAAACTAGCTTGATTTCTCCAAGGGGGACGATATGTGAAGATAGAGTTAATATGTTACACCCATGCACTGGCCCAGCAATCGAGGACCCTCAATTTTCACTGCTAACACCAGTGAGGGGTCCACATAGGGGAGGATAACAAATATACACACAGTAAAGTACAATTTCCCTTAAGAGCACACTGAGACCACACTCAGTCTGGGGCTGGTTTCTCCCTTTCTCTCCAGATCCCCAGTAAGTCTCCCCACTGGCACAGCTATAGGGTCCAGATCTCAGCCTAGTGGGCAAGCTAAAACCTCCAGCACCGTCTCTTTCCAACCAGTGCTTCGTGTCCCTGCCCAAGTAGCTGACACACCCACACTTTGAGATAAGAGTTGTATACAACCACACAGACACTCTTGGGGAAGGTTGGCACAGGTTCTCCAGCTGTGTTGCTTTTACCCAGACTGTACAGTAGAAATCACTGCCACCACCCACTAATATTTATCAGCTACTGAAAAGGCTCTTAACAAAGGGTGTCCAATTATTACTGTGCAATATTATTATCCAAATGGAGTGTGACTGAACATATTGGAGTGATTATTGGAGTGATTGGACAGTATCACTATATACATGCAGTGTACTCTAGAGCTTACATCATCTCTACACAAAACAGCCACAGTTGAAATGTTTAAAAATATTTAATAATAAATAAACACAAGACAATACTTCTTACTACATGGTGCTAGTCAAGAGTTCAGAGAAATACTTAAAATAATACAGTAGAAAAGTTCTGACATCAATACAGAAAAAAACTAATCTAATCTTCCTATTTTCTAGCTGTATCTAACAGAGAACACAGTTCTAAAATAAATGTACACATAGAGCATAGGCAGAGTGCTGGTGATGTTGGATGTTCTCAAGACAAATGCAACATGCCCCGAGTCTCTCTCCTTAAATTGATAACATAGTACCACTAACTCATTTCAAATTATATCATTATTTTCTGTTTCCCAGGCGAACAGAAGCTCAGAGTGTAACAGCCTTTTTCATCTTGCACCTGGCCACGAAACTACAGCAATAAAAGACATTATACATTAAAATTCTAGGAATTAACTCTAGTCTCAAAACAAAAGCAAGAATTTCTTCATCCAGATAAAATGGCTCTGGGTTTGGTGATCAAACAATTGACTTATCAGCTTTCCTACAGCAGAGTGCACTGTTGATAGATTTTTTGCAGTTCCGCATTTAACACCATTTTCCTCCATTTAAGAGAACAAGCTTGTGACTTTTATTAATATTTACAAATGACAGAATTATCTACAAAATTCTATCTGGATAGGCTGGCAGCCTTCACATATCTTCAGACAAGGGTTCTAAAGAAACCAGATGCTGGTTAGAGGATGACATTACCTCTGATCACCTGACTCTGGTACAATGTACACACGCACAGCTTTGCTAAGATCTGTGGAAGGATCTGAAAGCTATAACACAATTTCAAGCTTTCCACCCTTCCAGGATTCTCTGATAAACATACACATTCTCCTACTTCTGAAGTGCAAGTGATGGCCACAGCCCCCTCATTTATCCATGTTGCATTCAGAGCCTACTAAACAGCCTTTACAAACAGTTGCCAGCCCTTTGAAGGATTTTGGGACTACTGCAACTTTGGATGTCAATAATTTTTTTATTAGAACAGCCTCTTCCAATAACGCAGAGGAATAGGTCGAGGAGCCAGAAGAGAGGAGGCAGAATAACCAAGCAGCAAAGTAGAATAGTGGAAGGAGCCTGGAATGGAACAAGAACATGAAGCATGCAGTGACTTGGTCAGTAATTAACATTTCCTCATTTTCACTGACAGAAGCACAAATTTCTCTGCTTAATAGGGGTTTATCTTATATTACAGCAAAGAACTCTAACTTGGTTGACATTTTGTTAGACCTTAAAATGTTTGCCAGGAATTTGACTTTGAAAACATTATTTCCTGGACTAGGAAATGTTTGTAGTAGTGTTTCATATAAAAAAAAAAAACAAGCACTTTTGTTCCTAAGGTGCACCCTGTGATTGAAACATTTACTATGGTATGTGAAAATGATATTAGATGCATTTATAAGATGAATCCTGATTCTGGTTGTTACAATTTAGCTTTAGATGAGCAAAGAGCTCTAAGAGAATTAAAAGGGATGCATGTACTTGAGTTTAGGCCTGCAGATAAAGGAGGGGGCATAGTAATGGGCACAGATTTTTATTATACACAGATGAGACAAATGTTAGATAATGATGCTACCTATGAACAAGTTCCTGATAGGACTGTTAGAGGAGTAATGGAAAATATGTCTTTCTTAATGTTTGACCTTCTCATGACTAACATGATTACTGAAGAATTGTATAAATATTGTAATGTATTGCATCCTGTTGTCCTGATTCTCTATGGTCTACCAAAAGTGCATAAGAATATGGATTGTCCACCTATGAGACCAATAGTGTCAGGTAAAGGCTGGGCCACTGAACCCCATTTAATTTATATATCTGAAAGCTTAGAGGGTAATAATATTGAAAGATACAAACATTTTTTACATGACTTTTATGCCATAGAAAAAGAATTGTCTGTTGATAATTTCCTATTTGTTACTTTGGATGTAGAGTCGCTATTTACTGTTATTCCTAATACATGGGGAGTAGAAAGTATCAGAGAGTATTTAGTGACTAAGAAGTGTTTAGCTTTTAATAAGATTGATTTAATATCTGTTTTGCTAGAAATTGTTTTAGAGAATAATGTCTTTAATAATTACTTTTTACAGAAGACAGGCATGGCTATGAGCACAGCTTGTGCCAATAGTTACGTCAATCTGGCATTACTGCAGTCAGAGGAAATGTGTGTTGTGTGAAATAAGAGATACACAGATTATGTACTATAGTACGTGAGATTTGTGGATGACATATTTCTTTTATGGAGTGGTTCAGAAGAACTTCTGCTAGAATTTATTGAATATCTTGCTAACACTACTTCCTTCCATAAGTTTATGAAAAAGTTTTCTACGGAATAGATTGATTTCCTAGATGTGATGGTAAAGAAAACAGGAAAGGGTTCTTTGAGATCAAGTTTATATAGAAATCCAACCAGGAAGAACACACTACTTCGTAAAAATAGTATGCATCCTAGGCATGTGCCTAGGAATGTTTTGAAGGGGCAGATTTTGTGTATTATGAGGCTACCTAATGAAGAACATTCCTTGTGGAAGCACTTAGTGACCTCGGTAGGGATTTTCTAGACAGAGGTTACTCAAAGAAAGAAATAGACAATTGCATTTCTCTACTTTTAAATAAAAGAGAAACAAAGGATAGACCTTATTTCTCTGAACCAGTGGTGGGTGATAATGTAACACCTACTGTGAATACTGAAAGGAATATCAGAGTACCTATGACTTTTTTCTAGTAATATTAATACCTATTGTGAGATTATTAAAAAGAACTGGAACATTTTGAAAGCCTCTGAAGATATAGGTAGAATTGTTAGTGACTCTTCAGGGTTTTCTTTTAAAAACAACTTATCTATAGCGAGACAGGAGTGAATAAACTGCTCATTACCTCACAGAGACAAGGAACATACCCTTGTAGGAAATGTCATGCCTTTAACTCTATATACCTAGGGCCATCATTTACACATATGCATAAAGGGATAGTGAGGAAACATACTTTTTATGCAGATTGCTCAACAAGGAATGTAGTATATTACAGTTATTGTATGGAATGTTTAGCATTCTGCATAGGCAAAACAAATAGGTCTTTAAGGGAGTGAATCATGGAATATTTTAGAGATATTAGGAATAATAAAGAGATTAATGCACTAGCAAGGCACACTAAGGAATTTGGCATGCATCATGCCTTTAGATTTTTAGTACTTGAGATAGCTAGAGAGAGCTCGAGGAAGGGTGATACAAAGAATAGAACAGAATTAGCTGAACTTAGATGGATAGTACATTTTACTGCAGACAAGACACCAGGCATTAATGATGCTGTATCTATTGAACCAGTACTACGCACACTCCTCCATTAAGTGTTTTTTAAAAAGTTTTTTAACTAAATGTATGTCTTATATGATGTTACTTATTTACTGACATGGTGATTATGTGAAATGTATATTTTTTCTTAATAGTTTCTGGAGTATACTTTTAAGATGACTAATTAGTTAATTGCTTAAGATCGGGCAGTCTTTTTAAGTGCCTTGATGCTGTTCTTTTTGTATTTGAGTCTGAAGAAGCGACTGGGAAGTATTTTATTAAAGCTGTTGTAGTTTAAGCCATGGTTGGTCCTCTTTGGTCTTTTGAAAAAACATTTGATCAGTTACAATACAGTGTAATATGCATGCATACATTCTTTCTGTCCAGCAGGATGTACTGTTGATGCATTTTTAACACAAGTAACTTTAAAAATATATTTTAACTCAAGTATCTGTACAAATCAATTTGATAGTCAAATAAAATAAAATTATTTACAAAACTCCAGCAAGCTATGCTGGCATATGTACACCTATACTGCCCTACTTTCCCTTGCACAGGTGGCACTACCTCATGACATCACAACCATCATTGTGATTAATAGAAGACAATAAGTCCACTATATCAATAGTCAAAAAACTCAGATTACTTTTCCATAAGTTCTCCTTAGATGTCCCAAAAAGTCCCACAAATATTTTAATAAGTGTGGGGTTCTAGCATAAATGGGTTTTAACCACCTTTCTATCAAGGTGGCTAAAGGGTAAGTTTTGGAACCCTGTGCTGAAACAATAGGGTGAATTTTATTTTTTACGTCCTTGTGAACTTTAGGTATGCCAAATACAGTGGGTATGACAGGTTTGGGGACCTTTAAAAGATTACACAGATCAACATCCAGTTTACTATTCCAAACTAAATCTTGGAATTGTAAATCAATGTGTTAATAAGCAATATTTAGTTGATTCCTGGACACCTGTAAATGGGTATTAGAGTCCAGCAAGATATTGGTCATTGCCTCAGAGTAAATTGAATAAATTAGTTTCCCCACCCTTATCAGGTTTTATTATTATTAAGCTGTCATTGTTAAGTAATTAAAGTATTGAATTTATTTCTTGTATTGACAAATTGTAAACAAACATCATTCTGTTGGAACATCTTTCAAGGAATTGTAAATCATCCAAAACCACTTGCACAAAAGCATTGAATAAAGGATGTAAGGGTGGGTTAAATGTACTTCTTTTTCAACAATACCAGTTTGCTTTGTTGACTGACTCTACTATTAAAAAAAAAAAAAAAAACACCCAAGTTTAACCTCCTAGTAAATAACTTGAGTTCCATAATTGTATCTAACGTATCCCAATGTTAATAGGGCACGAATTGGAAACCCTTCTGGAAAAAGTGAAAATGCACATATGTGATCACATGGCTAGTATAATTAAAAATCTTACATATCATGTGAAAATAAAATACCCTCACTCTCTGAGTGTGCAGTTAATGTTTTCAATTCCTCCCTTCCTTTTTTGTTGTTGTTGGTATGATGCATGTGCTGGTGAGTCTGATAAGGCTCCAACCCAGAACAGGGGTCCACTATATGTTAAGACTGGTTCGCTAACTGTGCTGATCTGTGTGTGTGAGTGGGGGGGGGGGGGTGGCGAATCCTGTTAATTATCCAAAACAAGAGCAGAATCTGTATAAGGAAATTTCTCATCAGTAACAACCTTCCCATTTGTGTCATTTTTATAAATATCAGTTTGTCATCTTCATACCCATTAGGTGTCCCTGCCCAACATCCTGAATAACCCCACTATGCACAGGATAAGCAACATTATTCCTATACTGTAAAATGTCTCCAGATATTTTCTTATGTTTTCTTTACAAATTCATATCACATTTTTTATCAGTATTCTTTAGAACATTGTTGTAAAGCAATCTAAATTGATTAAAAATTAAATCTTGTTGAATCCTGGTATTTAATCTAAAAAAATCCTCATTTAAACTAATAATTTCTAAATTATGTTTGATTAGTAAATCCATCATCTCAAAACCATGTCTGTCATACATATATAAACAGTCAATATATAATGTACTCTTTGCATGTAAGCCAAAAGCAACTTTAAATATATAAACCTTGCAGAATGGTTTTAATATTAATAGTGTGTCAAATAAGCACTGTCCATCTGCAAGGTTTTGAGTCTAAGTAGATTTTTCTCAAAAAGCCTGATTAATTCCTTCAAATTGGGATAATACACATTAGTTGCCTCATTACAGTTAATACCCAACTGCTCAGTTCCAAAGTCATAAGCCTTGTCAATAATATTTTGAAAAATTCAAATGTCGCTCTCATAAACTCCCAAAACACACTGTCCATTAACGTGATTAGAACTGTGTACAGTACCTTTGTTAGTGACTCCAGCTCTGTCAGTGATCTACGAACCCTGTTGACAATGTGCACTACTTGGATAGTGCAGCACTCATGTGTCTTTGCTCACAGTTAGAAACCAAGCTGTGGCCCCATTTATTTTGTACATCCAAACACAGAGACTCTAAATCCTGGCATGTACCACTGAATGTTAAACCCACCTGCCTGAACAACGTTCCTCATTTAGGTGGGTTAATAACATTGGAGAAGCTGTTATTCATAGTGACCTGGGAAGAAGTGGTAGGATTCAAAGCCATATTTCATGAAAGTACCTGGGAAAGGGGTTCCACTAATTTTCACTCCCCTTTCATTGTGGACCATTCCTCCACACCATATTGAAATGTGAACAATTGTCTTTAATTGTTGGTGAACCAGAAAACAAATACAACCTATCCATGGCTCCCACATTCCAAAAAATAAAACTAGTAAACCAACAACAAAAACAGGCATTTTACATAGACCCATTAAACACAATGAACACTTGGTGCAGGAACTATTGGAACAAAAATAGTTAATTTTATTAAAACATTATTGATTTAAGCCTTGTTAGGCTTTGTTTTTAGACAAACTATGTTTATGCATTGGTTTATCTATGGTTACAGTGGGAATTTAAAAGGCTCACAAAATTTCCTACTTAATATGAAAAAATAAAAATTTAACATAATGTAGTTGTAACAGTACAAAATACTGTTAATATTATGTAATTACTTCCAGTATAGTAATTCTTTACCTACACTTTTTTAGTATGTCAATACCATTCTGAAAAAAAATTAAAAATGTTATTTATAAACGTATTTAAATAAATAATATGGTCACCATAATGTTTCCTTCCTCTATTACAAAGGGATTTTTAGAAACCTAAAATAAAACAAGAATGCCATCATGGAAGAAGAAACACTCTTAGGATGGGATCATTTTTATCAGACTCATAAAATGGTTTAAAGGTTGAACTTGGAATGTAATTTAGGAACAGATGAATGTATTAATATTCAAGAAATTAGAGAGCCTGCAAAACAGAAGTTGAATTGCCAATGAAATACAGAGAAACAAAGTATTACTGAATTTCTCACATGCATGTCAGTTAGTTTATAGAAACAAGTGTCAGACATGTATAAGCTCCATATATTCCAAACAAAACATGGAAAAGAAATACTGGGATTTTATTTTTCAGGAATATAATTATAGTATGACTGAAGAAAAACACTCATTTTAAAACTAATTGGAGAGACTTCACAAGCTATTTTTGGAAGGTTTGCAGTTGGAAATTTTCCATATAGCATTTTATACACCAGACGGATTGAGAATAACAAATGGTCACAATTCAGAATGTTGCAGATGCAATATGGAAGTTTGGTTTAGAACATTTAAAAAAAGTTCCGGGATCAAGTTATTTTTTTGGTTAAGCTTTATTGTTTTATAGATGCTCAGTCATGGGTCTATATTATATTAGTGAATGCACTGAATTGTGAACACTATATAATCAAACCACAAACTCCGAAAACCCAAAATGTCGAACACATGGATCAGCGATTTTCTTCCCAGGGAAAAAAAATTGCTGATCCGTTAAAAAAAATCCAAACACAAAATAAAGTGGTGGGCTTCTCCCAACACACCCCCTGATGTGGGTGGGGGCTGTGCCCCACACACACCCCCTACTTAAATATACCAACTCTGAGATCACACCACAGTGGAGGAAATGGCAAAGTCCCAAAAACAGCCCAGTGTTTTTTTTTCCCTAGGAAAAAAATCGCTGTTCAGTGCTTTCAGCATTTTGCCATTTGATTTCATGTAATGATGTTCAACTAAACAGCGTTCGCAATTCATTGCGTTTGCTAAAATAATGGCGACCCCTCACTCACAGAAGAGCTGGTTTTGCTTATTGCATCTGTTCCTATGTGTGTGAAGAAATATTAGTTTTCACTTTTAAAATAGCTTCATAAGCAAGTAGTAGGCTTGTTGCCACTGCAGGCTGTTTTATACCTAGCCAATTTCCCTTTCAAGTGAGGTAAACAACTTAACCATTATGTCAACTCCCTAACTCGAATTCAAACTCTGCACCTCAGGAAGCAGCTCATTAACATATCAGATATTTGTACTCTTCACTTACTGTCAGACTAACATACTAGCAACTGCTAGAAAGGTTATAACAAGAAATTTGTATTAAAGCAATCCCCAATTTTGTAAGTTTCTCTGATGTCTGAATTTAGCATCAGATAAAGAACTAGAAACGTTGAATCTAAAATCTAATTCAATACAAAATACAAAAATAGTGACTCAAATACAGACATATGTATGAAAAGCCAGATTATAATGTTAATGCCAAGTCTTCCCATGTATAAAACATAAAAAAATAATCTGTAGAATGTTATATAACTGATATGTATGATGATATCAGAATATACAGATGCAAACAATTAATGTAGAACATGTTCTTGGGTAGAAAGTTGAAATTTGTTAATCTTAGAAAGCTATAAAACTTCCTAGGTGTATTATTTACAAATATAAGTATTTTATTGTCTGTTATATTGCTTATATAAAATGAATAATTGTGATTTATTGACTTATAACAATAAAAATCTTTACTTCAGAAATGTTTTTGAATATATACTTTGCACATGTACGAATTCTTGATTCTCTTATATAGTATTAATATTTATGCAGATACTAGTATCCCTGAGAAATCTAACTGCATTTTTTAACCTGGCTGTGAGGTGTAAAAAAGTATAGCTCAACTTGTCTGGGCTGAACACTGTAGCCTGCATTTATTCTCATTGCACGACCCCTTAGGGAATCCTAAGCTAGAAGATGTGGAGATTCTGTCAAGATTGACAAGTTGCTGACAAACTGATGTGGTAGAATAACAATGAGTTTAGAGATGACGGTGCCTTTATTCTGGAAGATGGGCTAAACAGGTTCTCCTTTTTTGTGAAACCTGCCTTATTCAAATAAATGCTGCATCTCATCATGTTTCCTGTTAGTTAATGGTAAACGGTGGTAAAGGAAATGCTTGAGCAAAACACAGCGTTTGGAAAGAAATAGCTGCAGAGCTACTCGTGAAAAACTGCAACTGGCTTCCATTTGGTAGTCATAAATTTGTGTTTTCCCTGCAAATTCAGTAGAGGACTGAAGGAAATTTGAGTATTTAGTAAATCATTTGCACAGGTGCACTGAGATAGAGCAGAAATTCTGAAAACATTACATAGTAAGAATTCTGAAGATGACTTTCTTAGGGCCGTTCAAAGATTACTGCAAATAACTCAGTGATACGTCGAGTGATTGATAAAGTGGTTTCATGATTCGATATCACTGGGATGCAGTCACTAATAATTATCATCATATAAAGGTCGTTTGATAATGAGTCACCATCTTGACTCGAAGTATTATCGCATCTTCCAAATAATGTAACCTGTGACTCTCTTGCTAGAACAAATAAAGACAAAACAAGACAACTCTGGTCCCCTCATATAATACAAAAGAAAGAAGTAGGTCTCAGTTAATAAGAACTCATGAAGAAGGAAAATAATATATTCACTGATTCGTAGCTCCATCACTGAATCCAAATGCATATTGTGTGCATTAGTGGAAGGTTAATAATCAGCTGCCCCTCTATGCTTAGCAGAGTGGCACATGTTCCATAGCAACTGAAGCAGACACACTAAGCTTTGTAGAGTGCTACATCATCTTCCTGAGCAATAGTTCTGTGCCTGCTAAAGTGGCACATATACCTCAGTAGAAGCAGCACCAAGTTTTAATACCATGGCATATGTTCCTGACAATAGCAGCTGCAGGTGTGGGTAGAATTGCATATGTTCTGGAGCAGCATTAGCAGCTCTGGTTGAGTACAGATCAGCAAACATTACAAAGTAACACTTCCAGGTGTAGATACATTAGCATATGTTAGAGAGTAACAGAAATCTCAGGTTTGGGTACAATGGCATGTGTTCCTGAGAAAACATAACAGCTCATGGTCTACTACAGTGACATATGTTCTTGAGAAACAATAACTGCTCCAGGGTGAGTATAGTGACGCATGTTCCTGAGAAACAATAACTGCTCCTGGGTGATTATAGTGACACATGTTCCTGAGAAACAATAACTGCTCCTGGGTGACTATAGTACCATATGTTCCTGAGAAACAGTAACTGCTCCTTTAGTGACTATAATGACATATGCTATTGAGAAACAAAAACTGCTCCTGGGTGACTATAGTGACATATGTTCCTGAGAAACACTAACTGCTCCAGAGTTACTATAATGACATATGTTCATGAGAAACAATAACTGCTCCTGGGTGACTGTAGTGACATATGTTCCTCAGAGATGATAACTGTACCTGGCTGACTATAGAGAGAGATGCTCATGAGAAACAGAAACTATTACTGGGTGACTATAGTGGCATGTGTTCATGAGAAACAATAACTGCTCCTGGGTGACTTTAGTGACATGTGTTCCCGAGAAACCATTACAGCTCATGGTCTTGTACAGTGACATATGTTCCTGAGAAACAATAACTGTTCTTGGGTGACTAGAGTGACATATCTTCCTCAGAGACAGTAACTGCTCCTGGGTAATTATAATGATGTATGTTCATGAGAAACAATAACTGCTCCTGGGTGAATATAGTGACATATGTTCCTCAGAAACAATAATTCCTCCTGGGTGACTATAGTGACATGTTCCTGAGAAACCATTATGGCTCATGGTCTAGTATAGTGACATATGTTCCTGAGAAATAATAACTGCTCCTGGGTGAGTATAGTGACACATGTTCCTGAGAAATAATAACTGCCCCTGGTGACTAGAGTGATGTATGTTCGTCAGAAACAATAACTGCTCCTGGATAACTATAGTGACATATGTTCATGAGAAACAATAACTCTTCCTGGGTGACTACAGTGACATATGTTACTGAGGAACCATACCAGCTCATAGTCTAGTACAGTGACGTATGTTCTTGAGAAACAATAACTGCTCCTGGGTGACTATAGTAACATATGTTCATGAGAAAAAATAACTGCTCCGGAGTGACTATATTGACATATGTTCCTGAGAAACAATAACTGCTCCTGGGTGACTATAGTGACATATGATCCTGAGAAACAATAACTGCTCCTGGGTGACTATAGTGACATACGATCCTGAGAAACAATAACTCCTCCTGGGTCAGTATAGTGACATATGTTCCTGAGAAACAGTAACTGCTCCTTTAGTGACTATAATGACATATGCTATTGAGAAACAAAAACTGCTCCTGGGTGACTATAGTGACATATGTTTCTGAGAAACACTAACTGCTCCAGAGTTACTATAATGACATATGTTCATGAGAAACAATAACTGCTCCTGGGTGACTGTAGTGACATGTGTTCCTCAGAGACGATAACTGTTCCTGGCTGACTATAGAGAGAGATGCTCATGAGAAACAGAAACTATTACTGGGTGACTATAGTGGCATGTGTTCATGAGAAACAATAACTGCTCCTGGGTGACTTTAGTGACATGTGTTCCCGAGAAACCATTACAGCTCATGGTCTTGTACAGTGACATATGTTCGACATATCTTCCTCAGAGACAGTAACTGCTCCTGGGTAATTATAATGATGTATGTTCATGAGAAACAATAACTGCTCCTGGGTGAATATAGTGACATATGTTCCTCAGAAACAATAATTCCTCCTGGGTGACTATAGTGACGTGTTCCTGAGAAACCATTACGGCTCATGGTCTAGTATAGTGACATATGTTCCTGAGAAATAATAACTGTTCCTGGGTGAGTATAGTGACACATGTTCCTGAGAAATAATAACTGCCCCTGGTGACTAGAGTGATGTATGTTCGTCAGAAACAATAACTGCTCCTGGATGACTATAGTGACATATGTTCATGAGAAACAATAACTCTTCTTGGGTGACTACAGTGACATATGTTACTGAGGAACCATACCAGCTCATAGTCTAGTACAGTGACGTATGTTCTTGAGAAACAATAACTGCTCCTGGGTGAGTATAGTGACATATGTTCCTCAGAAACAATAAGTGCTCCTGGGTGACAATTGTGACATATGTTCATGAGAAACAATAACTGCTCCTGGCTGACTATAGTGACACATGTTCCTGAGAAACAATAACTGCTCCTGGGTGACTGTAGTGACATATGTTCCTCAGAAACAGTAACTGCTTCTGGATGACTATAGTGACATATATTCATGATAAACACTAACTGCTCCTGGGTGACTACAGTGACATATGTTCCTGAGAAAAATAACTGCTCCTGACTATGTTCATGAGAAACAATAACTGCTCCTGCGAGACTATAGTGACATATGTTCATGAGAAACAATAGCTGCTCCTGGGTGAGTATAGTGACATATGTTCATGAGAAACAATAAGTGCTCTTGGGTGAGTATAGTGACATATGTTCATGAGAAACAATAGCTGCTCCTTGGTGACTATGTTCATGAGAAACAATAACTGCTCCTGGGTGACTGTAGTGACATATGTTCCTCAGAAACAGTAACTGCTTCTGGATGACTATAGTGACATATATTCATGATAAACACTAACTGCTCCTGGGTGACTACAGTGACAAATGTTCTGACTATGTTCATGAGAAACAATAACTGCTCCTGCGAGACTATAGTGACATATGTTCATGAGAAACAATAGCTGCTCCTGTGTGAGTATAGTGACATATGTTCATGAGAAACAATAACTGCTCTTGGGTGAGTATAGTGACATATGTTAGTGAGAAACAATAACTGCTCCTGGGTGACTATAATAACATATGTTCATGAGAAACAATAGCTGCTCCTTGGTGACTATGTTCATGAGAAACAATAACTGCTCCTGGGTGACTATAGTGACATGTGCTCCTCAGAAACAACTGCTCTTGGGTGAGTATAGTGACATACCTTCATGAGAAACAATAGCTGCTCCTTGGTGACTATGTTCATGAGAAACAATAACTGCTCCTGGGTGACTTTAGTGACATATTTTCATGAGAAATGATAGCTGCTCCTTGGTGAGTATAGTGACATATGTTCATGAGAAACAATAAGTGCTCCTGGGTGAGTATAGTGACATATGTTCCTGAGAAATAATAACTGCTCCTGGGTGACTATAGTGACATATGTTCATGAAAAACAATAACTGCTCCTGGCTGAGTATAGTGACATATGTTCATGAGAAACAATACCTGCTCCTGGGTGAGTATAGTAACGGATGTTCATGAGAAACAATAACTGATCCTGGGTGACTATAGTGACATATGTTCCTGAGAAACAGTAACTGCTGCTGGGTGACTATAGTGACATATGTTCATGAGAAACAATAACTTCTCCTGGGTAACTATAGTGACATACGTTTGTCAGAAACAATATTTGCTCCTTTGTGAGTATAGTGATATATGTTCCTCAGAAACAATAACTGCTCCTGGGTGACTATAGTGACATATGTTCCTCAGAAACAATAACTGCTCCTGGGTGACTATAGTGACATATGTTCCTCAGAAACAATAACTGCTCCTAGGTGAATATGTTGACATATATTCTTAAGAAACAATAACTGCTGTTAAGTGACTATAGTGACATATGTTCCTCAGAGACAATAACTGCTCCTGGGTAACTATAATGACATATGTTCATGAGAAACAATAACTACTACTGGGTGACTATAGTGACGTGTTCATGAGAACAAATAACTTCTCCTGGGTGACTATAGTGACATGTGTTCCTGAGAAACCAGAACAGCTCATAGTCTACTACAGTGACATATGTTCCTGAGAAACAATAACTGCTCCTGGGTGACTATAGTGACATATGTTCCTGAGAAACAATAACTGCTCCTGGGTGACTATAGAGACATATGTTCCTGAGAAACAGTAACTGCTCTTGGGTAAGTATAGTGACATATGCTCCTGGGAAACAATAACTGCTCCTGGGAGACTATAGTGACATATGTTCCTGAGAAACAATAACTGCTCCTGGGTGACTATAGTGACATATGTTCCTGAGAAACAATAACTGCTCCTGTGTGACTATAGTGACATATGTTCCTGAGAAACAATAACTGCTCCTGGGAGACTATAGTACCATATGTTCTTGAGAAACATTAACTGCTACTGGGTCAGTATAGTGACATATGTTCTCAGAAAAAATAAGTGCTCCTAGGTGACTATTGCGACATATTTATTAGAGAAACAATAACTGCATCTGGGTGACTATAGTGAGATATGTTCATGAGAAACAATAACTGCTACTGGGTGACTATAGTGGCATATGTTCCTCAGAAAAAATAACTGCTCCTGGGTGAGTATAGTGACATATGTTCCTCATAAACAGTAACTGTTCCTGACTGAATATAGTGAGATATGTTCATGAGGAACAATAACTACTACTGGGTGACTATAGTGACGTGTTCATGAGAAACAATAACTGCTCCTGGGTGACTATACTGATGTGTTCCTGAGAAACCATAACAGCTCATGGTCTTGTATAATGACATATGTTCCTGAGAAACAATAAAAGTTCCTGGGTGAGTATAGTGACATATGTTCATGAGAGAAAATAACTGCTCCTGGTTGACTATAGTGACATATGTTCTGACTATAGTGACATATGTTCATCAGAAACACTAACTGTTCCTGGGTGATTATAATAACATATGTTCATGAAAAACAATAACTGCTCCTGGTGACTATAGTGACAGATGTTCCTCAGAAAAAAATAACTGCTCCTGGGTGAGTATAGTGACATATGTTCCTCAGAAACAATAAATGTTCCTGGCTGAATATAGTGAGATATGTTCATGAGAAACAATAACTACTACTGGGTGACTATAGTGACGTGTTCATGAGAAACAATAACTGATCCTGGATGACTATAGTGACATGTGTTCCTGAGTAACCATAACAGCTCATGGTCTAGTACATTGACATATGTTCCTGAGAAACAATAACTGCTCCGGGGTGAGTATAGTGACATATGTTCATGAGAAACAATAACTGCTCTTGGGTGACTATAGTGACATATGGTCATGAGAAGCAATAACTGCTCCTGGGTGACTATAGAGACATATGTTCCTGAGAAACAATAACTGGTACTGGGTGGCTATAGTGACATATGTTCCTGAGAAACAATAACTGCTCTTGGGTGAGTATAGAGACATATGCCCCTGAGAAACAGTAACTGCTCCTGGGTGACTATAGTGACATATGTTCCAGAGAAACCACAACTGCTCCTGAGTGAGTATAGGGACATATGCTCCTGAGAAACAATAACTGCTCCTGGGTGACTATAGTGACATATGTTCATCAGAAGCAATACCTGTTCCTGGGTGACTATAATGACATATGTTCATGAGAAACAATAACTACTCCTGGGTGACTATAATGACATATGTTCCTGAGAAGCAATAACTGCTCCTGGGTGAGTATAGTTACATATGTTCCTGAGAAACAATAACTGCTCTTGGGTGACTATAGTGACATATGGTCATGAGAAGCAATAACTGCTCCTGGGTGACTATAGTGATATGTGTTCCTGAGAAACTATAACTGCTCCTGGCTGACTATAGTGACATATGGTCATGAGAAGCAATAACTGCTCCTGGGTGACTATAGTGATATGTGTTCCTGAGAAACTATAACTGCTCCTGGCTGACTATAGTGACGTGTTCATGAGAAACACTAACTGCTCCTAGGTGACTATAGTGAAGAATGATCCTGAGAAACAATAACTGCTCCTGGGTGTCTATACAGACATATGTTCCTGAGAAACAATAACTGGTACTGGGTGACCATAGTGATATATGTTCCTGAGAAACAACTGGTACTGGGTGACCATAGTGATATATGTTCCTGAGAAACAATAACTGCTCCTCGGTGAGTATAGTTACTTATGTCCCTGAGAAACAGTAACTGCTCTTGGGTGACTATAGTGACATATGGTCATGAGAAACAATAACTGATCCTGAGTGACTATAGTGACATATGTTCTTCAGAAACAGTAACTGCTCCTGGGTGAGTATAGTGACTTATGTTCATGAGAAACAATAACTTCTCCTGGGTGAGTATAGTGACATTTGTTCATAAGAAACAATAACTGCTCCTGCATGACTATAATGACTTTTGTTGATGAGAAACAATAACTGCTCCTGGGAGACTATAGTGACATATGTTCCTGAGAAACAATATCTCCTCCTGGTGACTATAGTGACATATGTTTGTCAGAAACAATAACTGCTCCCGGGCGACTATAGTGACTTGTGTTCATGAGAAACAATAACTGTTTCTGGGTGACTACAGTGACATATGTCCCCGAGGACCCATACCAGCTCATGATCTAGCACAGTGACATATGTTCCTGAGAAACAATATCTGCTTTTTGGTGACTGTAGTGACATATGTTCCTGAGAAACAGTAACTGCTCCTGGGTGACTATAGTCACATATGTTTCTCAGAAACAATAACTGCTCCTGGGTGACTATAGTGACATATGTTCATAAAAAACAATAGCTGCTCCTGGATAACTATAGTGACATGTGTTCCTCAGGAACAGTAACTGCTCCTCGGAGACTATAGTGACATACGTTCCTCCTAAACAATAACTGATCTTGGGTGACTATAGAGACATATGCTCAGGAGAAACAATAACATGTCTGGAGTGACTATAGTGACATATGTTCCTAAGAAACAATAACTCCTCCTGGGTTACTATAATGACATATGTTCCTCAGAAACAATAACTGCTCCTGGCTGACTATGTTCATGAGAAACAATAACTGCTCCTGAGTGAGTATAGTAATGTATGTTCCTGAGAAACAATAATTGCTCCTGGGTGACTATAGTGACATATGTTCCTCAGAGACAATAATTGCTCCTGGGTAACTATAATGACATATGTTCATGAGAAAAAATAACTGCTCCTGGGTGACTATAGTGACATATGTTCCTCAGAAACAATAACTTCTCCTGGGTGACTGTAGTGATGTATGTTCCTCCAAAACGGTAACTGCTCCTGGGTGACTATAATGGCATATGTTCCTCAGGAACAATAACTGCTCCTGGGTGACTATAGTGACGTGTTCCTCAGAAACAATAACTGCTCTTGGGTATCTATAGTGAGATATGTTCATGAGAAACAATAACTGCTCCCGGCTGAGTATAGTGACATATGTTCGTGAGAAACAATAACTGCTCCTGGGTGACTATAGTGACATATGTTCCTCAGAAACAATAACTGCTCCTGGGTGACTATAGTGACATATATTCCTCAGAAACAATAACTGCTCCTGGGTGACTATAGTGACGTGTTCCTCAGAAACAATAACTGCTCTTGGGTAACTATAGTGAGATATGTTCAAGAGAAACAATAACTGCTCCTGGGTGACTATAGTGACATATGTTCCTGAGAAACCATAACTTTTCCTGGGTGACTATAGTGACATATGTTCCTGAGAAACCATAACTGCTCCTGGGTGACTATAGTGACATATGTTCCTGAGAAACCATAACTGCTCCTGGGTGACTATAGTGACATATGTTCATGAGAAACCATAACTTTTCCTGGGTGACTATAGTGACATATGTTCCTGAGAAACCATAACTGCTCCTGGGTGACTATAGTGACATATGTTCATGAGAAACAATAACTGCTCCTGGGTGACTATAGTGACATATGTTCCTGAGAAACCATAACTTTTCCTGGGTGACTATAGTGACACATGTTCATGAGAAACAATAACTGCTCCTGAGTGACTATAGTGACATATGTTCCTGAGAAACATTAACTGCTCCTGGGTAACTATAGTGACATACATTCCTCAGAAACAATAACTGGTCCTGGGTGAGTATAGTGACATATATTCATGAGAAACAACTGCTCCTGGGTGACTATAGTGAGACATGTTCTTGAGTTGTAGTGGCATCCCCTGGTTGGGTTCAATGCCATGCATTTCTGAATGACAGTAGAAGTTCCAAGCTGGATACAGAGGTATACATTCCTGAGTATCGTCAGCTCACAATTTGGTATAGTGATATTTATGTGAAAAAATGAATTCACTTAGAAAAGTTCTAATAGTAAATTTACGTTAAAGCTATCCTTAAATTTTTCTGATGTCTGAATTTAGCAGTTGATAAAGTAGTAGAAACTTGCTAAATATATTATGCATGTCAATCTCTGGTACTTGTTTTTACACTGTTTTTAGTTTGAGTTTTTAGCTTGCTATTTTTTTTTTACTGATACAGTGATATATGTTTCTGATCTGCCGGCAACAGCTTCTTTAAACGCATCTTTAAAGATTAACCAGAATCTTGGGTCAGGTATTAGTGCATTCAGGTGACAGGAGAGTTATAAAGACACTACTGTTAGCCCAGAGCAAACATGTCAATGTTTTCCTAAGATTTAGAGCAGCAGACAGGTTTAGGGGAGTTTGACATTAGTTGATAAAACAAGGAAAAGACCGCAAAATGCAATTTGCCTTTAATGAGAACTAAGAGTACATGACTGAAACTGAAGCCCAAAGTATACAAGTCCATATCTAAAAAGAGGAAGTGAATAAAAGTATGGAAATATCAGTATAGCTAGGTGAGAATTCCCAAATCTGAAATCAAAGTAAGTGCTTGCACATATGCAGACAATTACACAGGTAAATCATGTAAGAAATTAAACCGATAAACATTTTTGCAAAGCAGCCCCCCGCCCCCCCAACCCCCATAGCTTGCCTTTGCCAGCAAAAATATGTATTACATTTTCTTGAGTTCCTGCAATCTAGGAGTTTGATTTTAGTGGCAAAGTAACAGGGAAGAGAGAGGGACATTAATATGGGGATGTTGGGGAGCTTTCCCTCTGGAAAAATAATTTACAGGTCATATACCTCCCAGTGACTTTATAATTTACATGAAGGTAAATGGTATGCTAGTTACAGGGGGAATATCTTAATTATTTCTGAACTTTCATTTTATTCATTCTGCTCAAGTCCAAGCAAGTGGCTGATGAGCAAAAGCTTGTAAATGTTAGTGTTTATATGCATTTTACGTAATGCAGTACTGTTTGTCTAAGTTTCTTCCGCTTACAATAATTGGGTCATGCCTGAGAAAGGACAGCTTCATTTAGCCTATATACCTGCAAAAAAAAAAAAAAAAAAAAAAATATATATATATATATATATATATATATATATATATATATAAAGTTATTTTTCTTTTATTTGCAAGTAACATTTCCACGTTTGTGAAATCATTATTACTGTGTTGTTAGTGCAATAATTTGAAAAGCCCTCTATGCAGTATACAGAATGCCGAGCTTGTAAAATATATTTGATGATATATATGTAGTTCATTCATTTAATGGGAAAACAAAGCAGTTTTCAGATTTTACAGTTCATGTTACTGAGCCAGTTATGCTTTAATGTAGTATTTTTTGCTTGCTTATTTATTTACCTGCTTTGGTCTTCAGTTATGCGTCCATGAACCAACTTAGGAAGTTGCTGGTCAAAGCGGTAATGCTATACATCTTTAATCAAGTGTAGTGGTATCAGATTTTGTGCACTAGGAATATAACGCTTTTCTCAGACAGAAAAAAACATTGGCAACTGTGTAGGCAGTGACTGCTGTCTGCAAAGATAATAATGCTAGATGCTGTAATGGGCACATATCATATACAGATTTTAAGAAAAACATGAAAACATGCTTGAAATTGGTACATGCCCGCCCACTTAACAGAATCATTAATAGCATTAGAAAGCATGTATGTGCATTTAAAGTGTGTGTTGTATTTATTTATTTTTTTTGTGGAGAAGTGGTTAACCTTTTGAAAATACAATGTGATCCAGTCACTCTAGAGACCGTCAGTGCTTGGCATTATGTACTTTTTATGTGCTCCTTTCCAGACTGATCATCCTGAGCTGGGGATAGTAGCACATCACTCAGGAGGCAAGGAAGATGGAAAGAATGATTGTCATAGACTCAGCTGTCCTTTATGAAAAGAGGAAAAAATATATATTCTGCAAGGCTGCTGCCATCTGGAGGATATTAGCGGTAGCACACCATTGATATAGTAACATGAGGTGTGTAGATGCTACTCAGGAAAAGAAAATTATGTGCAATTCAGAAAAGAGAAAATGCTAACTTTAAACACACACACACCAACAGTTCATGTCCCCGTCTTAGTTTAGAAGATATCACACCAACTAAAGCAGAATAAGACTCAATATATTGTTTAAGGATACTGAACAGAATGAGTAATATAAAATAGGCCAGTAAAAGCAGAAAATTAGGAAAGTAACCAAGATTATGTTGTATAATTGGGAAGTAGGAATGAGAAAACACTGAATGTGTCAACAAGAACTATGTTCAATTAGTGTATGGAACATATCTGACAACTGAGTTTGTAGAGTAGGTCTCCTTTTTCCATTCAGTACTCACTAAAAATTCTTTAAATGAACACCAGTCATGATGCTGTAATCCTCCCATCTTTACAGGATCAAATTAGTTATGATGATAGAAAATGCCTACTGCTTTAACCATATATATATATATATATATATATATATATATATATATATATATATATGTGTGTGTGTGTATATGTATATATATATATATATATATATATGTATATGTATATGTATATATATATATATATATATATATATATATGTGTGTGTGTGTGTGTGAAATGTACCTCTGTCACTTTAAGAACTGCCTATTCCCATAATGCATTGCATCTGGTGTACAAGTTGCACAGATGGAGATGAAAGTTGATGCAGTTTAACTGCCTTTATGCTGTGCTGCTATTTTATGAATTATTAGAGTTGCAGTTTTACTTTGAAAGCTGGTGCCTAGTGCCATCATTAGCATCTAAGAACAAGATAACTTGAAAATAGGTATGTAACATAACATGGTTTCAGTACTAGAATCTTATTTAGACAAAGCAAATGAAAAAAATATACAGACCAGAAAATACACCAAACATCTGAGAAGACACCACAGAGCTCAGAGTAAGCAGTTTTTACTAAAAAAAGGCATTTTTACCCCTGAAAGAAGTCATTTCACCAACAATCGGCCATATAGCTCGATATAACTATTTTTTTTTTAAAAAAATGGCTACATTCAACCCACCAAAACTTTCCAGTTTTGAATGGCCATTTGCCTGGCCATCATGAATTCAGAGATGTGCACATTTTCAAGTTGTAGCCAGACTGAATAAAGGAAGTAAAGAAATGCAGACAAATGCTTTAATTTATGCTGTGGGCAAAAAAGTGAAAACCACTTTAAGTTCATTGCCCCTTCAGAAAGCGAGTGCTACATATGGGTGATTAATAAGAGAGCTTAATGAACATTTTGTGCTAAAAAGAAATATTTATAAAAGGGCATGCTATCAAATATGACTCCAAGCTGAATGATGAAGCTTGTGTCAGGTGTTGGAATGAATTATCTTTAAATCGTGGGTCTGACAAAACAAAAGATGAAAAAAAATAGAACTGTGATTGGAATGACTGCTACTTAAAAATGTCAAAAGTTATTGCTAGAAGAAAATTTTACTTTGGAAAAAACAATACATATCACTAGAAAGCTGAAGTGGCAAAGAGACAGAATGCCAGTATCAATACTGCAAATGATTGTGTTTGTTAAAAACACAAAGAAAATGGGAAATTTAGGAAAAATAAAGTGCACACAAATGAAGCAGAGTGAATGTAAGTCTGGCACATGCTTGATGTCCAGATTACTTGCATGCTGAGTCAAAGCAGGGTGATGCATGTGGCAGAATGTGTAATAAATGCAACAAGATGAGAAATTTTGTCGTCTTTTTTAACTAAGCTGGCAAAAGCAAGCAGTAGCTCCTAAGAATAAAACTGAGAAAAATGTTCAGAAAGCATTTTTTGGTGCTTCTGTTACTGCTGTGCCAAACAACAAATCAGACCGGAAAGTCAAACCCCTGATTTATGGAACCACAGTAAGATTTAAGACTGATAACATGGGCTGGGGTCTGTATTATATTTTTGAAAGTTTCAGACATCAAACACCATATGAGTGATGTTTGAAATTTCGAAAATATAATAAAAAAAAACTATACTTACCTAAACGCTGTAGGCAAGGGGGCAAGCCCCCCTGCTACTTAAATATTCCTACTCCGAGATTGCACTGCATTGAAGTAAAGGGAAAATATTCCCTACCGTGATTTCCGTGTTACGCGTGCGATGTTTCAATGTTTCGACCAATCGGGTTCACTTAATACACGTTCGCCGTTTATAATTTTCGATCACGCAATAGGAACCCCATGGGCTGATGTTACTATAGTATCATATGTAGGAGAAGCAGAAACAGGAATACATAGCCCTAAACGTAAACTCAAGTTCATCAGTTGATTTCTAGCCATGAATTAATGGGAGGGGCACAAGTATAAATTTTGGGTTATATGCTGGAAGATCCATAAATGAACTGCTCAGCAGAACTGTAGCATGTGTGTTGTGGCTGATTTGCTAAAATAAACAAAACTGATATAGATGCATTTGGTGGTGGTTATCTACTTAACTGTGACTTTAGTTAATGCCAGACACTGTCCCATATGCCTTGACCAAAGTGTACCAGTTCCAGTACAGTCCAGAGTAGACACAGAACTCAAATGTATGCAAGCCTTTGGTGGTGCTGAACTGAATGAATGGTGTCCACCCATGTTTTTATCACTAAAAAAAATGCCAGTGTATTAATATGTAAATGCTTGGAAAAGTAACATGATGTTGTTAAGAGCCAAAGGTTTAATCTATCATGTACCCTAAAGGATATTGCATCTAAGCTAGTTGATGTCACTGGCCTCCATATTAGTCGCTTCAAGTGGGTTTGACAGATACCCCTGGAGAAGTATAGCCAAAAGTTAGCTATCTTTATTACTAGTGGTTCTATTTTAAGATATTACCATTTTATGTAACTTGGGCACCAGAAATATGTCAACTCAAGATGAACAGTCTATTGAAAAAGCACAAAGGTGTCATTGCCACCAATGTGCTAGTGTTTGTTGCTGACAAAGAGGCAGATAACATGAGATTTCAGGCAGTACTTCAAACATTAAGAGCTCAAATTTGAAACTGAATAAAGACACGTGCTGTTTTGGGAAAGCCTGAGATCTAATATTTTGGTCACATCGTAGCTAATAGTGGAATTGTAATGTCAGAAAGTTCAAAGCTTTGGTGTAGCTAAAACGTCTCTGTGCTATGTCATTCCAGGCATAATGCATTTCTTGGGCGAATTTGTAACAAATCTGTAGTTAATGCTACATACTTTGACAGATTTACTAAGAAAATAATCTGGCCATGGTCGAATGCTCAAGCTCAAGTTTTCAGCAAAGTTAAACAAATGTAAATGTCTGCATCAGTGATCACTTACTATTATGTTGCAATAAGAAATGGATGTGGTGGTTGAGAAGTTGAGTGCTGATGGCAGAAGCTATGGTTTAGGTGCTAATTTACTCCAGACAGATGGTCAGGTTTTTTTTTTTAAGACTTAATGCATGTTCCTACAGATTGCTAAATGAGGCTAAGCAGATATAGTTAAAAATTAAGGAGTGCCTTGTAAATGTGTGGGCATTTCTGAAACTCCATATACCTAATGAGGCTAAAGAATTTCCAACTCTAAAATAGACCACAAACCATTGGTTCTACTGATTAATTATTATTGTCTGAAGTACCTTCCAGATTGTCAAAGACTGCTCATGAAACTAAAATGTTTCTGTGCCACAGCAACCCTTGTGCCTGGAAAGAAATTAATTGTGCCTGACTTGTTGTCTAGACACCCAATACCTGACCAGACTCACCATTATACTAAAGAAGAAGATATGCTTCCTATGTGCTGAGCATTATGGCAAAGAAATACTTGACTGTCAAAGGGCTTAAAAAAAAAACAAAACAGGCTTTTTGCTAGATGAATGGGAGACAGCAGCTGTAATCCCCTAGCACAAAGGTGGGATGTCAGTGGACTCAGGGAAATTCTAGACCCATAAGTCTGACTAGGATCATCTGTAGGTTTATGGGAAGGATCATTATGGATTTAATAAATTAGGACATGGATAACCATCAAACACTCTGTTAAAGCCAGTTTGGATTTGTCAAAATCAAATGCTGTTTACTTTACTTGGCTGACTTTAGTACATATCACATATCACATATCTTTTCCTCACAAAGGCATTTGATATCATCCCACACTTGGGTATCACAGATAAAATATCCCAGCTAAATATTAATTCTTATGTAACTCATTGAATAGCAAATTGGCTAACAGCTATAACCCAGGAATTTAGGATGGATGGCTCTATCTCCTCCAAAAGACCTGTCACTGGGCCTCTCCTCTTTGGCTTTACTTCTCAGAGGTCAAAGCTAGTATTAAGGGTTTATGGCTGACTAAGTTTGCAGATGACTGAAAACTTGGTGCCATCATAATTTCCCCAAAGGATTCCCAAGATCCACAATAGACCTTTCCCAAACCAATAGCAGGTATAATATTCATAAACTAAAACTAAATGCCAAGAAATGTGTAATAGTATCATTCAGCATTCAAGAAGTCACTTGCAACTATCACATTGACAACATGTACCTGAACATTGATTCAATGGTTGGGGACCAGGGAACTATGTAGACAACGAACTGTTGTTTGAGCAATATGTATTCACTGTTGTAAGAGAGTCCTTTTTCATTACACAGCTTGTCCGTGTCCAGTGATATTATCATTCCACTGTATTCCCCACTCATCAGACTGATCATTGGGTACAATGCCCCCTTTGTTATGTACCTTTTCAAACATTTGACACAACATGAACACCCACAATGCTTTTTTACTAAGAAAATCAAGGGCATAAATCAAAAATAATGCAGACCATCTCAAAGCCCTTGTCCTCCTATTCAGTGTTATACAGGCTGCTGAGGGCCAGTCTCTACATTGCATACAGAGCCTCAATACATCTATCCTGTTAGACCTTCAGCATAAACACACACACACTGATGAGATTGCAGTCTATTTTGCAACATAAATAGAACCTACTAGAGGGATAGGTGTGTATCACAGAGATAGCACTTTAGAGTCACCTTCCTCTCCTTGCAAAGCAAAGTACTTCGCTTACACTATTTAGATGTAATCTGGATGAATGGGCGAGTAACCAGAAATTCCGTCTTTGTTTAGCACCCTTGTCCCTCGTGGTTATGGGCACCGTGTAAATGCTATACTCCTCTCTGGATTATCCATACTCAAAATATTATGGCTAAACACTTCATTGAAGTGAATGGTTAAGCTTCTAAAGATCCTCACAGATCAATATCCTAGTAAATGCCCACAAACCTATGCACCAAACATGACACTGAGTTGCAAACAGTCATCAAATATGTAATGGATGGGTGGCCAGACCATTGGACATAGACAAAGCAATTCCTGTTTTGATGATATACCAGAACAGCATGGTTGTCCAAACATGGTGATTTTTTATTATACCAAGACAAAATGGTTATTCCTACTTGGCAGCATGCCAAAGTGACATTGAAACTACATAGAGGCCACTAAGGTCTCAAATTATGCCATGAAAGCCAATATGTCTGTCTGATGGTCCAACATTAACATGAACCTTTCAACGTTTGTCAAAATGCTATTCCCACATCATGCACAAAACATTACAGAGCAGAGAGAGAGATAATACTTCCAGCATCTTTACCACAGGGCAAAATGGTTGAAATGTATGCGCTCAGAGAAAGAGCTACCTTGTAGTAATGGGCTATTACTATCAAGATACTTCATACACATACATTGACTAATCAATCAGTCATTGACACATTTGGGACCAGGTTTACCAGACATGTACTAACACTTGCAAGGTATTCACATGGAATTAGTTACAGACAATGGTTCACAGTTCATATCTAGAGCATTTTAACAATATGTTGAAGGCTATGGTTTCATACAAAATTTAAAAAGTCCTCATTATCCACAGTGCAGTGCAGCTGCTGAGAGCAGCCACTCTGATGAAAAGATTCCTTGACAAGCCGATCCTCAATGAGCTTTCATGTCTTACCATGCTGCCCCACACAGGGCAAGAGGAATAAGCCCTGCTTACCTAATTATTGGAAGATAAATGTAGACTACCATTTCAGTAGTGGAATCCAAACCTAAACCAGAAACTATTCTTAGATTCATGAAAAATGACCAGAGAGCAAATGTCTCTTACAGCATGTTTTTTATCAGACTATGCCACATATACTCTACCTGTCCTTCACCCAGGCAAACCCGAATACCTTAAACTTGAGGGGTGAGAAAATGCAAGATAGCTTTATTGTTGACTTGCCTTCACTCTCTCTTTCGCTTCACATTCTGAAGTCTTAAGCATTCTTAACTGGCTAGAATATCCTAACGATGTAAAGGTTACCTGACTAAGAAAGGCTACTGTTCTGTAATATATGCCCATCATCTCCTATTTATTTATACATTTGTTGACTGAAACAGACCATTGATCTCATTGGGCTACTTTGGTATTCCCACTCTGTCAGGGTTGGCTTTACACTAGGTATCAAAATCATTTTAAACAGCCAAGGATCTAGCAGCTGAAAGGCCCTTATAAGTTCTGAGGGCCTGTGTGATCTGTGTTGCATTTTATCCCTCACTTTTGAAAGATTGCTTGGTCACAGGATATTTATAACTAATAACCAAAAGATTTATGTATGTGCCATACAATATCAGGTGTCCATGGGTAAAACTGACTTTTTCCCTCACATGTGCACACACATTGATACTGTTCCTGGTAAGACTGGTCTGTCACAAGATTGTTGTGAATGCATGTGCGAAGACGCACTCTTGCTTGCATACACTCATGCATACACACATAAACCATAGTAAACTACAGTCAAATTGGTGGAAGGGAGTTGGGAAGACCATGGTACCCGAATAAGAATCCCACAGAAATTCACAGGGAATGCAGACTCAACACAGAAGGAATGACAGCCAAAAACTCAAGCAAAGAAATATGTTTGGAGAGTTGGCAGTGCTGCATTGCACCACTTTGCCTGTCTGTTACTTTAACGCACACCTTTTCCATGCCACTGAAGTTCATAACTTATTGTATGCAATGTTGGTGTTTGACTGTGATGGAAAGAAAATAAAATGAGTGACATTTTGCTCTTGGATACAATGAAACACTACAACATGCTTGCCTCCACACATAAGCCCTAACAGTGATCGTTTTACAATGATTTCAGCAAATGCAGTACATTTTTGACACTGCTCCTATACAGCTAAACCACTGACTATTTGTGATTAAATAGCAGCAGGTATAAGTAACTTTTGTTCAAAGACATCCTCCATACCCTTCAATTATATGATGTACACATCAAAGGTCTGATTACTGTAGTTATTTTTTTAAATCATAAAGTATTCCAACTTGCTTCATGAAAGTGAGCATTAGTACTGCAAAACCAAATAAAAGACTATTTATCTTGATCAAATGACAACAGGGTCAGTAATGTTTATCCGCAAATAGCCCCTGCACTCAACAGTTATAGCCAATTGGACTGTATTAATCTCAGCTGTCTAACGTTAATAAAAGTAATGGCCACAGCAATTAATTATCTTGTTTCACACAAACACATACTAAGTGCAGTAAAGTGTCCCAGTTTGCTACACCCAAGTATACTCTGACTGCAAAACCAGTTTAATGACTGTTACTAAATATAGGCAGCAGTGTCACTCTCTTCTACTTTACCTTTGTAGACTTCAGAAGTTTGATTATAATAAACCAAAATAAATAAATAATGATTACAGCAATTTCTTTCAACTCTGTTTCATACACAGTAGCCACAGTAAAGTATTCCACTTTACTTTACATAGGTACAAACTAATGTAGAAAAGTCAGATTAATGACCATTGAACTTGAGCTCTTGACAACTTGATCCATCACTATTATCCACACAGCCCCTATACATAGCAATTATAACCACTTTGTTTTAACAGCATATACATAGGATGTCCAGTTGTGATGCAAAATTGGCAGAGTAATATAATTCAACTTTGTTTTACACAAATACAGCAGTCCTGCCATTGAAGCTTAACTGCTTTATCCTTTAATGACAGCTAAAACCTATCTCAATTCTTGAGTCCATTACTGTGCCAACAGTGCAAACTATTCAAACGCATGCAGTGCTCCTATTGATACTTCTAAACTAATCATAAGATCAAGCAGCTGGGAAAAACAAGATTTTTTTTTTCTAATAATTGGAGGATCCCAATAAGCCAGGTCCCTGGCCATTGCCCTGTTTGCCCCTGCAGTGCTAGCCCTCTACTATGGTCTACATCACCAGTGTTTGCTTCCATAGTAAAAGTTTGGACATCTATGAGTAGATAAGAGATTACTCATCTTACAATGAGTAGATAGCAAAGAAATAGCAAAGAAATAGATAAAATTCCTCTTAATAAAATTTTTTATTTTATTTTTATTTAACATTTGTTGACTGGGAAAGTCTGACTAGGTTCCACAGAGCCTGTTTTCAGTGGAGGCCCGGGGAGAAATGCTCCAGATGCATGTCTTTGGAATGTGGGAGGAAACTGGAGTACCCAGAGGAAACCCACGTGAACACAGGCAGAACAAGCAAACTCCACACAGAAGGCACCCCAGCCGAGAATCGAACAGGAGAACCTCTTGCTGTGAGGCGACAACCTTAACCGCTGCACCACTGCACCGCCCAAGTAAACTTCCTTCCAGTTAGAACTTCAGGATGACTATAACGTCTGACTAACCAATAACAGGTAATGTAGCTGTGAGGATGCTTGATATTGGAAAATATTCCCAGGCATCATTTTACTCTTCCCATTTGTAAAAGCTATATTCTGATGAATGCCGCCCATCACCTACATAATTGTCTTGGCCCTCTTCGAGTTAAGTGTTTCTCTTTCCTCACTTTCACCTGTTTCTATTCTTACTGTTATCAGACTCTCTGCACTTTCCATGTCCTACCCTCCTCCTCTTGTCATGCTTCTTACTTCATTCTCGTATATATATTTCTTTACCGTGGAGTACCACAGGGTTCAGTCTTGGGTCCTCGCCTGTTTGGTATCTACTTCTCTGAAGTACAGGCTAACACAGAAGGTCTTTGGCTAACGAAGTTTGCAGATGACTGCAAACTAGGAGCCATAATTGAAACTCCTAATGATGTGGACATCCTACAAAAGGGCCTCACTGAGACAGATGCCTGGTGTCAAAGCCATGGCTTCAAGCTCAATGCCAAAAAGTACATTGTCATCCCCTTTGGTAAAAACTTTGTACCCATGAACTACAACATAGGCGGTAATATACTTAACACCGAAAGTGTGATAAGAGACCTTGGGACTCAGGTGGACAGTAGTCTCTCCTTTGATAATCACATCGCCACAGTAGTCAGGAAATCCTATGTGGCACACCTCATCACAAAAGGTTTCTCATCCAGAAAAAGAGAGGTCATTGTTCACCTCTACTCATCACTCATTAGACCCATTATAGAGCACAATGCCCCTTTTGGTATGTACCTCACAAGACATCTACAACAACTGGAAAGGCCACAGAAATACCTCACAAAGAGGATTACCGGCCTCAAACAGATGCCCTACGCACACCGTCTCAAAAAACTCCAGCTTTACTCCATCGCATATCGCCTGCTCAGAGGTTTTCTCTGCCTAACATACAAAGCTATGTCAATCCCAGAGCTATTGGACATGCTCCACTAAAAGAAATCCCTCTGACTCTAGGGACCTAAACCTTGTCACTACAATAAACAGAACATGCCGGAGGGATAGAGTCCTGTCCCAGAGACTTCCCATACTCTGGAATAAACTACCTATCTATATCAAACAAAGCTCCTCATTAGCACTCTTCAAGAAAAGTCTTGATGATTGGATGGGAAATAAGAAATTCACCCCGGGGATCACCTCTGCGGCTCTGCTCGACAGTGGCACAAGCCAGGGCACCTTTTTGGCTGGGCTTGTGTAGGCCCCAGGGCCGATAGCCTAGTACCGACCTATGAACCTATGAGATCCCTCTTCATATCATTATCAAGCTTTGTGTAATTCCTATGTCCTGGTCTTCCCATCCTTCATTTTCCCATTGGGGCTGCAGTGGGTTTGAAGTTTGAGCCATTCAGCGGAGTTATAATCATCTGTGAGAGCAGTGTAACAGGGGAAATACATCAAGGTTAATTAATAGGCGTGGTTTTGAAGAGCTAGCTGGGGGAGTACAGAGGGAAAGAACATTTAGATTCTAATCCAGCTTCCCTTTCCTGGAATCACAGGCATGACAGCTCATTTGTAACAATCTAACTTGTCCAAACCGAGGCAAGCTCTAAACTGAGCAGGGGAGGGAAGATTTCATAAGATGAATGAAATTATTCCTAACAGCAGAATTAATTCTGTGATTTTAGAGTACAATTTACGTGAAGGAAGTATTAAACATAAAGTACAGAATAAGTGGAACATACAAAACAATCAGAATTGGAAATGGGGAGCAAGAAACAACATTCACAATCAAAATATGGGCAATATAAAAAAAAGATTTACTAGAAAGTGTAATGAATATGGGACTGAGTAAAAAAACTAGGGGTACTTTTAAGTGTTGCTATTGTGTGCAGTGTAGATTCATTTGTGAAGAACCGAGTACAATGATAAAAGGTTGGGGAAGAAGTATGGCAGTTCCAAAGTATTTTAATTTAAGTTCATAGTTATGGTCTCCACTGCATTTTATGGATCATGTGATGCATTTTATGTGAGCAATATCAGTAGAAGATTTAATACTAGAATAAGGGAGCATGTGTACCATATGAGGAGAAAGGACAGTGGCCAGTATATATATTGTAGTGGCTAATGTTAATTTGGACAACAGAACAGGAACCTGTGATGCAGTATTAGAAGATAAGGAATTAAAATGGCAACTTATTTTGAATGCTATAGTATTGTCAGGAATTGATGGTGTTTCTTTAATGGGCTCATTAAAATTAATATTAATTAATTATTATTATAATTAAGTGTTCCATTTTCATTTTCATTCTGGTCTATTTAAACTCTGGTCTACCCTATTAGTCTTTTCCTGGGAATGTATGCATGGCATAAGCAATTCTGCTACCTCCCCATCTCTAATCTACAAGGTGCCCCCTGGATGATTTTAAACACTTGGGACTCAAACAACAAAATTCACCTGCAAGCTCTCTGCAAATGTACCAAAACGCTTTGTACATAAGAAAGTGTATATAAATGTTTTTTTTTTTCTTTATTTGGCTTTTCAGTATGCAATATTGTTTGGCTTGAATAGTTGTGTTTAATCTGTGTAATCTGTGTAGTGTGCAACACCCCCCATACCCCTCCCAGCTTAATTTTCTTAGTAATTGTACTTGCAGCAGTTTCTGATTCCACTATGCTTAGTTAAGGGGAAGTACCAAATGTCCTTAAGCTGATTTTCTTTATAAACTGTAAATGTACCCTTGTATACCTTATTACTTTTCACCCAATACTTAACTGACCCTATAACCAGCATCTTAAATAGATTTGTTGCAGCCTCACTGATAGTTTTTTTTTCTGAGTACTTACCTGCTGGTTTGTTCTCTGGGGTGTCATATATCCCTGTTTTACTCTTACTTTTTAATCTTCTTTCCTGTCCCCCTTAACTCTGTATTCTGATGTCATCTCCCATGATGCTTTGCTCCATTCAAATGCTATCCAAGCTGGTACCACGTTGCGTTCCATTTTTACTTTCACTCTTGTCTCCTCTGTTAGTCTTTTCTTGGGAGTGTCTGCATTACATAAGCAAGTATTTATTTATTTTTTATCTTTTATTATGTGTTTGTTTGTTTTTGTATAACTGTACTAAGTGATGGCTCTCTGCAAGCATCTTATATAACAAAAAAAGTTAAATCTTTGTTAACTGCATGCATAGAATATTTTACCTACTGTTGTGGCAGTAGCTTGGATTCTGTATACTGTTTCCACTTTGAGTGTAGTTTAGTTCAATTTCTACCTAACTGATGTGATAGTTCTGAGAAGGCATTTTATTTTTCAAGACGTTAATTCAATGTACTTTGACTGTAATCTGTTTTAGTTCTAATATGAACTATATGCTAGATATTTGAAAGTATTTAAAGTTACAGGATGTCAATTCAAAGCTTTAACTGCAGGAATACTATAATATGCATAATGTTGTAGCAGTGACACATAATCTGTATATTGTTGTTCTTTTTCCCTGTATCTACTTTGTCTCTCAAACTCTACTTTAGACCTACTAAAATAAACTGTTGTGCTTAAGATAACTCAGTGTAATAGTTATCTAACCCTCTCCTAACCTGCTTCACCCTGTTTCTTTTTTTCTCCCTTAGTTCTGCTACCTCCCCATCTCTAAACTGCAAGGTGCCCCCTCCTGAATGATTTTAAACACTCGGGACACAAACAACAAAATTCACCTGCAAGGTTTCTGCAAACCTGCCAAAACACTTTATACATAATGTGCATAAATGTTTTTTTCCCCTTTAATCAGCAATGTTGTTTGGCTTAAATGGTTGTGTTGAATGTAATGTGTTTGTTATACTTGCAATCTGTGTAGTGTGCACACCCACCATCCTCCTCCCAGCTTAATTTTCTTAGGAATTGTACTTGCAGCAGTTTCTGATTCCACTGTGCTTAGTTAAGGAGGAGTACCAAACGCCCTTACATTGAATTTCTTTATAAGCTGTAAACGTACCCTTATATGCCTTACAACTTTTTACCCAATACTTAATTGACCTTATAACCAGCATCTTAAATAGATTTGTTGCAGCCACACTGATAGTTTTTCTGACTACTAACCTGCTAGTTCTTCTCTGGGGTGTTAACCCGCTTCATGCACCCTCCAAGCTCACTTTGCTCCCCTACCCTGCCCCCTAATCCTCTTCCTCTGTTAGCTCCACCCTCATCATCCATACACTCCATCTCTCAACATATTCCTATTAACATCACACTAGCACCCTATCTGCATACTACTCCCCTTCCTTCATTTCTACAAACTTTATTATTCTCCTCAAATCAGTCACTTTAATTTGTCTTATTAACCCTCTAATAATCCCTAATCTAAAATGATTCTCCTTATTAACCCTCTAGTAATCCCTTATGTAAAATGATTCTCCTTATTAACACTCTAATAATCCCTAATCTAAAATGATTCTCCTTATTTAACCCTCTAGTAATCCCTAATCTAAAATGATTCTCCTTTTTAACGCTCTAATAATACCTAATCTAAAATGATTCTCCTTACTCTGCTATCACTAATGCTCTTCTGCTTCTCTTCACCATCATCATACGTGTTCCCTATCCAACCTGTCCTAAGCTCTCCTACAGACACTGCCACTTACACCAGTAACACAAATCACTACTACCTGCCTATCACTGCTCATCTCTTTCACACAGACAATATTCTGTTCTTTAAACCCAAACTGTTTCAGATGCAGCTTTACCTGTTTAACATTACACTTGCTGACAATTTAACCAAAATGAAATCTTGTCTTTACTGCACAATCTTGAAATTCCTCTTGCTCTGTGGTGACATCCACCCTGGTCCCAACATCTCACAATCCACATCTTCAACCCATATTCCAGGTACACAAAATATGTTTAAATTTATCTCAGTAAATGCGCATAGCATGTGCAACAAAATTTCTGAGTTGCATGATTGGATGATTTCATAATCTCCTGATATATGAGTAATCACTGAAACATGGCTTAAACAACACATAAAGGATACCAAAGTACTTTCCCCAGGCTTTAATAGGTTCAAAGCTGACCGACATAAAAGAAAAGGAGGCAATGTTGCAGTACTATATCCTGCTTCTATTTCCCTAACCCCTCACAACCAGTGTGTACCCTAATTTGACAAAACTGAACTATTGATAAACCTATCTTAAATTAAACAATAATAAAAGTCTCCGCATTATAGCTTTATACATACCCCCTGGCAATATCTTATCAACTCTGGAAAGTATCCTATCTTGGTAATAACAAAATATTAGGTGATGTCAACACTGATCGGTAGAAAATTAACTTAGAGTTTCCCACATATAGCATAAACCTATTTGGATTTTCTCAACTAATTTCTCACCCAACATTTACCAATTACACATACCAAAACGTCTCCATAATAGATTGGATTTTGGTATCCCATCCTAACAATTTATGTAAATCCAAAACAATTCCAGCCTCTATTAGTAATCATCACCCAATCTGTACGACTAGACTTATTTCACATTTATGTAGACAACACACCTACAAGACAGTACGAAACCTATCCATCTTTGACCAGCAGGCGTTTACAAATTTACCAAACTCCATCAATTGGTCCTTCCTTAAATACATACCACTAGATGAAGCAGTTGAACAATTTAATTCTACATTCCCGACAGTTTAGTTCCCACCTGAAGGAAAAGATTCAAATCCAGCTATACTCTCTGACTTTCTGTCTATACCAGAGCACTCATACAAAAAAGAGACGAGGCTTGGACAACTTACCTAAAATGCAAGACTAAAAGTAATTCACAGCATTTCAAAGCATTGCATAACTTGTAAAGAAACAGGTTAATTTAGACAAAAAAGCAGTTCTATCTAAAGCCACAAGATCAGCACAAACCCTCTTCAAAAACCTTCCGGCACACTATCAAAAATCCTAAACCCAGGAAGTCTGTTCCTCCTCAACCATGCTCTATTAGTACTACCCCTGACATAGCAACTCAATTTAGCTCTTACTTCATTGCTAGCTTCCATCAGTAACAAATTCCCTCCATCTCCCTCTAACCTCCCTCAGCCTCCTACTACCCATCACGCCACATTTTCCCTTCAACTGGTTTCTTCTTACTTTATCAAATCCCTCCTGTGCAAGCTCAGGCCATGTCCTCCCTCTGCAGACAATCTTCCTAATGAATTTCTAAAACTTTTTGCTGACTCAGTTGCCTACCCTGTCTCAGTAGTCATTAATAGATCCATCAAGTAGTTTTATGTCCCCTCCCCTCCTTCCTGTGGAAAAAATCCTTCATTCCTTCCTCTCCACAAAGGTGGCACTGCCACAGAAAACTCTAACTATAGGCCATTTGCTATTCTTTCACCATTATCAAAAATTATAGAAAAATGTATCAATAAACAACTTCTTCAACACTTGCTTGACAATAATCGTCTCTCTTCCACCCAACATGGATTCAGACCAGCACACAGAACTATCACTGCTCTACTATCCTTTACTGACACTGTCAACAAACTTCATGACTCTGTTCTTGGATCTATCCAAAGCCTTTGATACTGTCTCCCACCCCAGCTGGTGTCCCAACTATCTCTTGTGGGCTTAACCAAAACATCCTTGCAATGGTTCACTTCACTAGCTATCTCTCTAACAGATACTAATCTGTCAAATGGAACTCTAACTTCTCTCCTTACTTACCTTTTAGCACTGGGGTACCCCAAGGCTCAATACTAGGTCCACTTCTCCAACATTTTTATTAACCATCTTAATACTGCCAGCAAACAAACCACCCTAATTCAATATGCTGATGCCTCCACATTAACCTGCTGCACCTGGACTCTCTCATCAACAGAGTTTAATGCAAGAAGCATTCAATTCCATTGAATCTTGGCTCACCAACAATAATTTACTACTTAACCCAAAAAAACTACACTTCTACTATTTTTACCAAAACACTTTTTTACAGATGTCTCTAACTTTGCTATTACATCTCCGAACAATACTTTAATCAATGTGGCTTCACATACAAAACTGTTAGGTGTAACTATTGACAATTGATTTAAAGGGTGGCCTAATGGTTAAGGTGTTTGCCTTACAAACACAAGGTGCAGGGTTTGAGTCTCACAAGGGATAACTGGCTAGGCTTAAAATGACTCGCAAGGGCAGTTAGCTTAGTACTAACCTATGATCAACAATTTTAAGTTTGACCTACATGTCAGCAACATCACAAAAAAATGATCAAAAAGTTATGCTTGATGTATAGGGCTAAGAAATTCATCTCCAACTCCACAAGAGTAACACTTGCCACCACTTGTCTCTTACCCTCCCTTCTGTATGCTTCACGTATCCTAACTGATCTTCACTCTTCCCTCAAAGCAAAATCTAGTGAATGTTATAATAAAGTGGCTAAGTTTGCCACAGGGCAGGTCCACTACTCTCACCATTGCTCTGCTCTCAAGTCCCTAAATTAGCTCAGACTACTCCACCTTCAAATGTTTAATCAACTAACATTAACTCACAAATTACTGTACAACTCTGCATTTTCGCAAACTACATCATCGCTACTTTAACACTATATTCCATCCTGTGACCTATGCTCCTGTCACCATTATCTCTTTACAAACCTCAAGGATCTAACTGGGTTAGTCTGTACTCTTACTGTGTTGCCAAATCATGGAATAGCATTCCAGAAGGAATCAGACTTCTACCCCACTACAATTCCTTCAAGTCTAGGCTGAAAGAACATCTAACTGATCTGCCCGTGCTCCTTGTCGTCTTAGTACTCTTTTCCATTCCCTTCTTCCACACTCTTAATAGACTTTCCCTTCTTTATACCCAACTTCCCTTCCTGCTTTACCTACTTTCTAGCCTCACCTCTCTTTAATTCCTTAACATTCTAATGTCCTTTTTTATATTCTTACACTAACCTTTCTCTATCCCAGAATTTGAATGAAATGTAATATCTAGTTCTCCTGCCAGAAAAGGTATATGGCTTTTATGATCTACTACTTATTTTGTTACATATTTGTCATGCATCATTATGTAACATGCACATTAGGAACTCTCTTCTACCTTGTATATAATGTACAGTCAACTTTATTGCTTGCCTTTATATTTTGCTTATTTTTCTTTTATTGTATTTCACATATTGTACTACTTTGTTATTGTCTTAATATTTGTAACCATTGTTCAGTTTTTTTTTAATTCCCTTTAATGTGTACTGTAGAGCTTTTCTTTCCAAGCCTCCATTGAAAATGGGCTCATACCCAGTCAGACTTTTCCGGTAAACAAATGTCAAATAATAAAGAAAGAAGTTGAAACGTTAAATAGAATCACTTTTATAATATTGAAACATTGTTGAAGGACTTTTTTGATTAAGATTGTTTTTAATTAATAAAATGACAGTTGCAATAGGTGAAAATTGTTTTAGAAAATAAAATTCATAAAATTATTATTTATAGGCTTAAATGCGGGATTTGGTTGGTTGGGAATAGTCATGTGATATATTGTGTTTAATTCAAATGTGACTAATTTTATATGGTTGTATTTTGAAGAAGTCAAATTATACAAAAGCACTAAATAGAGTTTATTTCAGCTTCAGTTTCAGTGTTTTTGGTGTTTGTAAATTTGTGTGTGTTTTTTATCCATACATCTGCAGAGTGTGCTTTCCAGTTTTGTGTGAGTGGAGATTTCATAGGATGACTGTAGAAAGATATGATTCTGAAACTGACATGAGACACTGTGACAATGTCTGTGGGATTGACTGCTACAGCAGATGGAGCAAGAAACTTATTGTCATAATGTAACATTAACTGAGAAATTGCTTATGCTCTGTGGTTATGGATATGAAGTCAGCATGGAAAAACCAAAAAAGGATTAAAGCAAACAAATCTTCAACATGTACCCACACAGAATTAAGGCATTCAAGTGATGTGATAGGATTAACAAAATACTACTGGAAGGATTAAATAAGTGTGGTGAACTCTGCAGCATGTCCAAGTCTAAAGAGCTCATCAAGATTACAAAGGATAGTGATTCCATGGATGTTTCTAGGATTCTGAAGGGCCCTAGTTAAACGAACAGAGTCTGGGAGCACCAACAGCATAACACAGACAGGGAATCAGAGGACTCACCAGATGTCTTGTAGAATTGCATGATCATGTCCATGTTACAGAAGGTAATTCAGCTATTGTGACAGCAAACCATAGTGGGCCTATGTAAAACCATATATAAAAAACTCCACCAAGTATTAACATGACTTTCAATTAATATCTGTTCCAAATTACAGCACATGTTCTTTGTCATGGAAGGAGGTACACCAAATGGAGCAGACTCGCTTTGACTTGAAATAATGCCATTGCTCAAACTAAGTGTCAAAAGAAGCCATACATGCTCCAGACGCTGCCACATAATTGTCAGCAGCATGAATGCGGTGTTAATATGCATGCATAAAAAGCAATAATGTTCAGCTGCCTATTTCATGAGAAGCTAATGAGAGCTATGCAATCATAAAATAAAGCTGAAGGATTACAATCCCCTTCATGCCCTAGCAAGTGTGTCTGGTGGGATGAAATTGAAATAGTGTGCATGTACTTAAAAAAGGTAAAGAGCTTGTAAATGTGCTGCAGTACCTGCAGCCCTTACAGTACATGAAGGCACACTGCTACTGAATGAGTTAATTGTCACATGACGTTTATGGTGAGTATGGACCCATTGCAATGTGGCCAGCAGTGCTCATGCTAGTAGAATGTTGCTGAGGTTGTTTTTGTTAAGTTATTAATATTTATACCTTTTGCCTCTGTAAATGAAAATGTCAAACAAGTTAGTCTTATTTGTTGACTGGAGTTTAATTTGAATATGTGAATATGAGAACACTTTAACATACCCTTGTTCCCTTCTGCCATCCAATGTTCAGATCAGGCTTTTTCCCTATTACCATAGACCCATGTCTGGAGACAGGCAAGCATGGCTCTCTCTATAGGTTTGTACACACTTACAGTATGACAGTGTAGAGTTGTGTGAAAAAGAATGAAAGCCAATGTAAAAAGAAATTTAAATTATATTCTCTTTTAAAAGATAGTTCCCATTTCGTGGAAGCTCATCTGTATCGTTTTGCATCATACTGACAAAAGAATGCGGTGAGATGAGTTTTGTGAAAAAGTATTTGAGATGCTCTGTCCCTTTAAGATGTTAAAATGACATCAGTATTTCCAAAGGGAGAAGATGCATCTTTGACATGTACATGTCACGTATAAACTTGCGTCTCTCTTAATCCTCTTATTTTGCAAGGGAACTCATGGTGTTTACCATTATTATAAACATACCTTGAGATAATTTCTGATAAGAATAAATATGGATAGAAAAGAGGCATTGCTGAAATCATGGGATGTGTGGAGTAAGGATAAAGATGTTCTGAAATGAAAAATGTTGGTAGAATAAATATTAATGTTTCTGTGTTTCACAGGCTTAAATAAAAAAAAACTATCTCTGTGGCTTAATTTTCTCAAAGGACAAGTGTATTCATAGCTCTACAGAGCAGTATGTTTTTATTTTGTCTCTTTCTAATCTGTATGTGGGATGAGACAATTCACTTTGTCATCTTTTAAAATATAGCATAGCCACTGTCATAAAGCTTAGCTACTGTCATAAAGCATCAAGATTAAGACAGCTATTTTTCTCAATTCAGCCTCCTGTAGGGAATGTATTTATAGTGTACATTCGTATTTGCAAGCGCTATGGAAAGAAAATCACTTGGTTCTTCCTAAGCTTAATAGCATCCATTCTGGTCCATTTTTAGTCAGTGTTTTACCTTTTCACATCCAGAATTCATCCTCTAGCCATGGCCACATTTGTATTATTAGGGTCTGTCATACCATTCTATGTTTTTTTCCTCCATTTGAAGCAAACAACCCCTCCTTCTCTCTCACCTGCCATGCTTTGTTTTGTTTGATGGCAATTCCCCTATTTGGACCACTTCATCCCTTAAGGAGAATCACCAATGAGCACCTTCCTCCCCAGGACAAGCATGCCCGTCCCTCCCTGCCACTTCATCAGTTGCCAAAGTCACTAATCAAACCCGTCAGCTGGGCCATAGTCGTGGCTTTGTCCCTGTGTGCCACCACTGCAGCTCAACTCTGAAATTTTTGGTACAAACAACATAGGCTACAAAAACTTTAACTGATGGGGAGTCAAAATGCATTTCAGCACGTTATGTACTGCATGCTGTGGTGTAAAGGTAAGAAAAAAATAGTGACAATTCACTTTAAAGAACAGTGTTTTTTCTGTGTTTTCTGGACTAAGAAGAGTGTAGTCAAAAATGACTGTATGCAAGCCTTTTAAGAAAGGTGGAAGCAGGAAGACAATTATCATGCTTTGACTTGCATTGTGATTTTGTGGTTAAAGTTTTGAAAGTATTATGAAGTACTGGGATCAGTGAACATTTTTTTTTTTTATTTCTCCCAACCTTAGATATACATGCAAATATAATGCAAATAACCACAAAGTAGACTGGAATGAGGTTCCATGCTGGTTTCCCCAACTTGAACTATACAGAAAAGCACACCACAGTTCGACATGCTCTTATACATGAACAGTTTTGGGTGCATGTACGTGCACAAGCATTTGCAATATTTTCTGCCTGCCCTACATGGATTCCGGGGGAAGTTAAAAGTACTTTTCAGAAAGCAGCACACCTTTTACCGATTACTCTGCATGTGCTCTTTGATTAGTTGGTGATTACCTGATCTGCTGAGCAGAATTGGTCAGTTTACTTAAGGTCATAGCAAGTATGGTGGACATGCAGGCTGTGTAGGATCATGTGTGCAAGACAGCTGTAATCTGGTTTGGGCACTCTGTCCTTTGCCCATTGTTCTGGACTGTGACATTTGTATATGCAAGCTAGGAGGTTGTGGGAGACTTGACCTTTGCAAAAACAATTCTTTTAGTCTGTGGAGGTAGGCTGTAGAATTGTGCTCTCAATTCTTTGTGATCAGGAAATGTATTTTTTAGCAACTGTCTCCATCCTTATTAAGTGTAACCAAATCAGCTGCTTAACTCGGCACACTTGATTAGCTATATCTACATGCCTTTCTATGTTTATAGGTACGTGTACCTATATATGTGTTATATCAGTATGTAAAGAGACCTGAGGCAGATTGTCAAGGTATGTTTAAACTTGGGTGAATGTGTGTTTTTCTGCATGGGTACGTTTAATCAGATCCCTATTCATTGAAAACATGATTTGTCAAAATGACTCAGAGTTGCCTGAGAACCTGTGACCTCATAGCTGGTTATATTAAGTAAGGGGCTGAGATTTGTCAAAACTACTTATACTGGCCTGAGATCCTGTGATCTCATAGTTGATTAGATTAAGTAAGGAGGTGCAGTGGGCAAAGCCACCCACAAATTTAAATCAAATCTGTAATTTCAAACATTTTTGCATAGGTTAGAATAATGAAGCTTTTGATTAACTTTGAGCTTATTAAATACCTCCTCTTAAGTAACTGTTCATTGCATGCATTGTCACTTTAATAAACTGTAAGGTTCATAGTGCTTCACTGAGCTCCTTGCAAGGCATCTTGCACTCCACCATCATTCTGACTTTCACTGGCACTTGGTATGCCATTAAAATGAGCAGTATACAGTACATCTGCACTCTGCACCATTAACCCAAATGCGATGCTTTCTGAGCATCAGACAACAGGTGCAGTATTCTCTCTCCAAATTCCACATCTTTTGGAGCTCTCCTTTATTTGTAATTCACATGATAATTTCTTCAGTCCATAGGACAACTGTGAATCTAGCACTGTAAGTCACAATGTCTATTTAATTATGTTAGTAGCGCCGCCCATTTCATGTCTGCCATTTATTCTTCTAGGCACAAGTGTTTAATACTATTAAATGGAAATATATTTAATCACACTTCTTGTGGGGTATGAATAAGAACTACAAACAGGTTAATACCCCATTCCACACAAACAGGGCAGGATTTGTATGTTTGATAGCTGTTATAATATAATAATGTTATAAGAACAAGTAATTGTTTTAGTATTATACACAGTGTATTAAACTTGCATTTATCCACAGATTGACATATTTGGACATATCCTAGCACAATATGCAAATAAGGTATTTATGTGGTTTAAGATTTTGACTCCATTCTGTTGACTGACATCTACTTCTTTCCTTTCAGGCATTGAGCCAGAAGACCTGCAGCTGAGTAACCTTAGTTTAAACTGTAGGAATGCAGGAACTCCAATATCTCCCTCAGAGGATGAAGATCTATCACCAACTGCATTAAAATACCGAAACCACCGACAACGCAGGTTCTCCATGGAGGCATGTGTTGACATTTACAGCTTTCTTGTACCTTGAGGCACAGTCTGTACTGGGCTGCTGTGAGATCATGTATATTGCATTGCAGCATGTCTCAGCTGTAGAAGGTTTTTGTCTTATCTCATCTGTCCATGTTCACAAACTATCATTTTGTATTTGTGTTACTCTCTTTCACATTGCCTGTTTTATTTATTTATTTTTAGCATAAAATAAAACATGAAACCGTGTTGCTGCTATATTGTCTACTGACTCTGTTGCCTTTATACTGGCATCCTGCTGGGTGCTGGCAAACTGAATGGGTCATAACCAGTATGAGTGGACTGATTTGTCTTGCTATTTTTGCTGGTACATGCCAGACTGACCCTGATATTAGCTAATTGCCTCTGTTTCAACATTCAGTACATCAGAGATTATCTTGATGTTCATCGTGTTTCACTGTTGCAGTCATCACTGTAGGGTTCTTCCTGCCGGCAGGCAGCCCTCGGTCGGCTAGAATCCCAAAGTCTGGGTCTGGTGTCGGCTGTGTACTCACCCTCCCTGACGTCAGTGCACCAGGGGTACAAAGCTCCTAGCCGACGCCATGTTCCCCAGTCTTTCTTGCGGCACGGTGGAAGCAGTTTGCATGTGCCTGTCAGCTGACTCCTGTTATTTTTGGTGCTTCATACCAAAGACATTCTTCTTTTCAAAGCTAAGTACCCCATTGGGGAAACTTTTTTCTTGCTCCAGACCGATGTCAGAAAAAGTTAATAATTGTATTTCATGTGGGAAGCAAATACCTCATAAGGATTTTCACTCTTAATGTATTCCTTGTCTAGGCCCTGACCATGACGTAGCTAGTTGTTGGTTTTGTGCTAGATTTAATCAATGTACTATTAAACGGAGATTTTGCCTTTCATTACTTTGGGATGCGATTTAATTATAACATGTCGTCGGACACGCTTCTGACTACCGGAGTTCATAAAAGGCGCAAGGATAAGGATAGGCCTCCGAGGTCCAAATCAGATGACAGTTTACAATCAGAGCCAGCTGCCGGTTCGGCCATTGTCAGTGAGACGCTTTCACAGCCCCTGTCGTCGGTCATTATAAAACCACTTGCCAAAATGGACTCCCACGAGGAGCCAACTAGGCCTTCGGATATTCCAGGTGCAAGACCTTCGGATAATGCTCCCTCAGATGGGTCTGGAGCCGCTGTGCAGGTACCAGCTTCCGAGGGGGTTTCCAGGCCTATGCAGCTTCAGATAAAGGCAAAGACCAAGACTCATGCCCAGGCCTCCTCTGATCCGGGACCTAAATCTCAAAAACAAATGCTTAAAATGGCGGAGGACTTGCTAACTATGATTAGGGGTTCCCATCCCCCTCCAGACAAAAGGCCAAGACAAGAATTGGATTATGAATCCTCTGATCAGGTATCTATCTCTTCAGTGTCTTCCTCTGAACAGGATTATAATTTCCCTCCTTATGAGGATTCTGATGCTGAGGAATCCATTCCTTCAGCTTCTCCTCCTGAAGATTACTCTTTTGGGAAACTTTACATGACATGAGGGAACATTTTCAATGGGAAGGAGAGGAGTACTCTTAATCTAAGAGAAGGCTTAGGGATTTCCTTCTTCTTCTTCCCCAACACAGACCCCTGGCTATTCCTCCTATTTTGGATATTGTGGATGATGTCTTTTCTGAGTCTAATTTAACCCCTGACTCCTTTCCTCCGGCCCCTGCTAAGCCTGATAGATATTACAGAGTCCCTGACTCTCACCAGTTTCTATTTAGAAATCCTACTGCTGATCCAGAAACCATTTCTCAGGGTCCTAAGGGTGTTAAGGCTGCCACTGCTAAGAACCCTATTCCGTCAGATAAGGATTCTAGAGCTTTGGAGAGACGGGGAAAAAAAAGTGTACACTTCTGCTGCTTTATCTATTACGGCTTTGAATTGTCAATTCCATATGTTGAAATATCAGCAATACCTTTTGTCTGCTATGAAACAAAAACTGTGTACCATTTCTGCATGTGCAGACAATAATGAATTACAAGATTTGATGCATGCTACTGAGCAGGTGGGGAAACGTACCTTACACTGTGGTTTTGATGCTTTGGAGGCCTCTTGCAGGGCGGCAGCCACTGGCATGGTCATTAGAAGGCATGCTTGGCTAAAGGAACAAAATTTGCCTGCTCAAGTAAAAGCAAAATTACTGGATGCTCCTGTTCAACATAATGTTTTGTTTGGGTCTAAGGCTGAAGAGGTTATAAAGAAAATGGAGGATAAGGCAAAATCCATGCAAACGGTTAAGGATTTCTTACAAGTTCAGCCTCCTAGATTTAGCAGAAATTGGCCAGCTAAAAATTGGTCCTTTCCCAGCTCGGACAGGTCTCAGAGGGGTAGATATAGATGCCCCAGAGGGAGGGCCCAAGCACAGACCTCTTATAGACCTAGACAGTGGAGTGTTTCCACCCCCAGAGATGGAGAAGATAGGTCTCAACCTTATAGGAAACAGGCTCAATGACTCCCCCTGCATGGCTCATAGGTTCATAGGTTCATACTAGGCTATCTGCCCTGGGGCAATTCTAAGCCTAGCCCGATTCTGTATTTGATTTGAGTATACTGTGCCCTTTTTAAGGTTTAGTTTACTATGCCTCTGTCTAATAGTGACACGGGAGTAATCCCTGGGACAAACCTACGATCCCCCATCCACTTATCGAGATTCCTCTTGAAGAGATTCAGTGAGGTGCTCTGCCTCACATGAACTGGAATTCTATTCCAGAGCCTCTGGGTTATGAACCTGTCCCTCCAGCAAGTTCTATTTATTTCTGTGCTGAGGTTCAAGTCCTTTAGATTTACTGAGGTGGAGCATGTCCATTAATTCTGGATTTGACATAGCTTTGTATGTCAGGCATAGATCGCCTATGCAACTGAGTAGAGCTGGAGTTTTTTTAACCGAGCAGCATATGGCATCTGTTTGAGACCCTTGATCCTCTTGGTGAGATACGTTTGGGGTCTTTCTAATTGCTGCAGGTGTCTGGTAAGGTACATCCCAAAAGGGGCATTGTATTCTATGATGGGCCTGATGAGGGATGAATAAAGGGGCACGATTACCTCTCTTGATCTAGATGTGAAACCCTTCGTGATGAGGTGGGCTATGTAGAAGGTCTTTCTAACCAGTTTGGCAATGTGGTTTTCAAAGGAGAGATTGCTATCAACTTGGGTCCCCAGGTCCCTAATAACTTTTCTGTAATGTGGTAATTTGTGGGCACATTGTTTTTGCCAAAGGGTATGACTATACATTTTTTGGCATTTAGCTTTAAAACATGGTGCTGGCACCAGTTATCTGTCTCTGTGAGACCTTTTGAAGGATGTTTGTGTCAGCTGGAGAGTTGATTATGGCGCCCAGTTTGCAGTTGTGGAAAAGTATATACCGAACAAGAGTGGTCCCAGGACAGAACCCTGTGGGATGCCATCTGACATGGCTCCAGAAACTCTCACTCTGTGGGTTCTGTCTTTGAGCCAGTTACCCATCTTGTGACATAGGGGTTTATATTTAAGCTGGATAGCTTATCTATGATGCCAGTGGGGTATTGTGTCAAATGCCTTTGCAAGGTCCAGATAGGCTGTGTGGACTACCTTCCCTTCATCTATGGCTTTGGTGACTGTTTCAAAGAAGTCAACCAGGTTCAAAAGGCAGGATCTGCCCTTAGCCGAACTGGGTAGGATCTAGTGTCTGTAGGTCCCCAATATCTTTGTTTATGAGCTCCATGATGATCCTCTCCATAGCCTTGCAGACTAAGCTAATCAGGCTTATGGGAGAGGCTCCACCTTGTGGAGTGGGACCACTGTTGCTGTATGCCATTCTGTGGGCACATATCCTGTAGTGAGGCTGAGATTGTATAGCTGTTTTATTTGAGGGATTAGTTCCTCTTGGAGTTCATGAACCTGGGACGCCATCTGGTCCCATGGAAGCAGTGTTTTGAGGGCAGCCTTCACCTGAGCATCTGAGATGTTTGGGAGGCAGCCCTCTGCCGTGATGGATACTTGCTCTTTTGGAGAAGTTTGCACTGAACCTGTCTGCCAGGATATTGGCGATGTCTGTGGGTTCAAGAATCAACTCAGAACAAGTCTGGGAGTTGCATCCCAGGTTTCTAACATAACTGAAAAAAGCCTTATGATTGTCTTTGGTGTCCTGTGCAATTTTCTGACCTTGGAGGATTTTATGAGGGATCGTAATTTTTTGCTAGTACTGATCAGAGATGCCTTCCCTATTAGGGATTTTGCTCTATCATGTAGTAGCTTCCTCCTCCTGTTGTACAGTTTATTTATGGCAGGGGTCCACCAGACCGGACTCCTGCCTTTGGATGATTGGGTCTTGGTTTTGTTTGGGATAGCATGATCCATGCATTCCTGGAGATGTCCGTAGAATGCCTTTATATAGGATTCTGCAGTTTGGGCCGTAGTTTCCACTGGCCCTGGGGCCATTCCACTTCGGTTTTGAGAAGTGAGAAGTTCGCTTTTGAGAAGTTTTTCACTGTGATTTTCTGGGCTGGGGGTGGGGTGGGGATGTGGACATCCAGTGAAATTAATTTATGGTCTGATCTTACCAATGAGGGATATACTTCTGGTGTGGAGCATAGAGTCCCCATGTTGGTAATGATCAGGTCTAGTATGTTGTCCCCTCTTGTGGGAGTGGTGACTAGTTGTTCCATAGCATTTGAGTTTATAATTTCCAGGAATCTTTGGGCTAAGGTGCTGGGGCTTGAGTAGTGCTCCCAGTCAATGTTTGGGTAGTTGAAGTAATATAATGGTGTTCGGAGAGATCTTCATGTTCTCCAATGTTTTCAGGAAAGCTGAGTGGGATTCCTGACTTTGAGAGGGTGGTCTGTAGGATGCTATAAACTGAAAAGCAGTCTTGCCCACTGTTAGTTGCACATGGATGGTCTCCAATACTGCAATGCCACTAACCTGGAGGTGTGGATATCCTTGATAAATATGGAAATTCTCCTTTAAAAGCATGATATGAGGTATAGCCTGGTAGTGCTGGGGTGCTCTCTGGAGCCTTGAACCAGGTTTCTGTCACTGCACAGATATCGATATTCTCCATACTGAGGAGAGCCGAGTGTGTGCATCTTGAGGTTAAGACTTCTGAGCTTCTTGTTCCTTGTGCTGTCTTAGTGAAGCAACATGGCTTGTCGAGCATGTCATCCCAGGCTAACAGACAATGGATCCCCTTTGAATGACACCAAAATTTTAGCCAATTGTTAAAATTGATCATTGTGTCTTTGTACTGTGGCATCATTCTAGGTGAGGGTAAGATGCTGCCTATGTCTCTTTTCATGTAGTCCAGGTCATTCACACCAGCATATACAATGACTTGAGTCATATTTGTATTTGCTTTGGTGACCTGAGTATGTATAGGATCCTAGCACCCGACTGGCAGCTCACCGTGACCTTCTCATTATTCAGCCTGGTGGGGGGCGTGGACGTCAGTGTGTCTGACAATAGTCACCTATAACAAGAGTATCAGGTGTGTTATTCAGCCTTAAGGGCTGTGGCTGCTTGGCACACTGACTTTATGGGTTATGTGTTGTGTGTGTTTTGTTTTAAGGTAGCGTTTGCTTGGATGTCTGCTTTGGAGGTCTCTGTTGCTTAGGTAGATTTTTATTTAGAGCCTCCCAAGTATGTTTTTGTGTATTTGTGTTTGGTTCGCTGATGTGGTGGGACTATGTGATACTGGAATTGTGTTGTGTGAGATTACCTTCTCCTCCTGACTGGTTACACCAGTTTTGAGATGAGAGAGCTCAGCCTCCAGTTTGGCTAAATAGTTGCATCTCTCACATATATTTGAACCTGTTTGGAGGAGGAGAGGGTTGTCCGTGTACATGAGACAGTTGTAACATTGCCTCAAAATTCCCAGATTCACCAGCTGGACTGGAGAGGAAACCATTGACTGACCTTTGGACATGCTAGAGTAATAGGGAAACTGAATTTAAGATGGACCAATAGAGGACAGAGAGTATAAGAGTAAGTAGTGCTTCTGGTTTAATTGTGCTAACTTGTAGGATTACTTAATTGGACCAGTGAAGGGCCTTAGAATGAGAATATGGTGTTTAAATTGAGAGATAGAGCAGTTCTAAGGGAAAAAGTGAAGAGCAGACTTTGAGGAGCCAGGAATAGTTTAAACCCAATTTATGCACAAAATTGCAAAACTGCGCAAAAGAGGGTTTTAAGAGAGGAAGATTAAGGAGTTTTGGAATTGACCCAAAATGGCCAATAAAACTACAGTTTCAAGTCAGTAACCACTCCCACAGGGGCAGGCAGGCTGCTCAATGTTTTTCACTGCCACTGATCAACAGAGAGACTTCCCTTTAGCCCAAGCAAAAAATGGCCTCACAGAAACTTACAAAGTTCAAGAACAGCAAGCCTGTAACTGAACTTTTTTAAATCTCAGACAAGTGGGAAAAAAGCAAGATTTTTTTGTTTTTTTGGTCTTTCAGAGATAGCAGAGGTTCACAAGTATCAACAAGTTATAACAGTGCAGTAAATGACCCCACACAAGAGTGCTAGGCCAAAGACAGATAAAATGCAAGTTTTGAGAAAAAAACAATTTTAAAAATAAGTGCAAACAGGAAATTCAGTAAACAGCTCTAGGTTGTGCTCTAAATACAGTTACTAATGCAGAAATCAAATTTAACAAGCCAGAAAATGCTCAAAATAGGCAGCTATGCAGAAAAACTTCGCAAATAAACAGAGGAAAAATACTTAAAATCTCAAAAGTGGCTCCTTTCTTCTCTCAGCTTTCTCCTCTTGGTGGGTGCTTCCAGGAACCTCTCTCCTGGAAGCTCCTCTGGGAGGAAAACTTTCTCTTTTTCACCGTAATTGGACTTGCATAACCCAAGACAAGTGGGATCTGCATGTAGTTTTAAGAGGTTACAAATTCCACTTTCACACCTTACCAAAACCAAACGGATGGCCAGACCTACCAAAAACTCAATGGGTGGAGGCATTAAAACAGGTGAGGTCCCTCATGGCTATGAGGGCCATAGAACTGGTTCCAAATTCAGAGACGGGACAAGACTTTTATTCAAGACTCTTTCTAGTTCCCAGAAAGCAAAATACTTGGAGACCCATCCTGGATCTGTCAGTCTTAAATACTTTCCTGAAGATACCAAAGTTCAAGATGCTTACTCTGCAGCAGCTCCTGCCAATGTTGAGCAAAAATGCATGGATGGTGACTGGACTTAAAGGAGGCTTACCTACACATTCCTATCAGACAGGAGTGCAGAAGATACCTCAGGTTCAAGGCAGGCTCAAAACATTACCAATTCTCTGCGGTGCCCTTTGGCTTGTCTACTGTGCCCAGGGTCTTTACCAAGTGCCTGGCACCAGTAGTAGCTTACTGCAGACTCAAGGGAATTCAAATTTACCCTTATCTGGACAACTGCCTTATTCAAGCAGACAGCAAGGACATCTTACTCCAGCACCTGGAATTTGTTCAGAATCTACTCAAGTACCTGGGATTCACTGTGAACGTAAAAAAGTCAAATTTGGCACCCACTCAACAGATAACTTTACTGGGTGCTCTTTTAAACACTACAACCCAGATGGCATTCCTGACGCCAGAAAAACAACTACAGCTGGCTTCACCTTTCAAAAGCCTGGCGTTAACTTCTCAGCTAACTGCAAGGAAATTCCTGCAGGCTTTGGGTTACATGGCTTCCTGCATCCTACTCATACCATATGCAAGACTGCATATGAGGAAGATACAATGGTACCTAAAAAGCGTATTGTCCCAGCATTGTCACAGTCTGGAAACAGTGATTGCTGTCTTGCCTTGCCTGCAAAAGGAATTTCATTGGTGGGCCACGGCATGTCTTCAAAACAAAGGGAAAAGCCTTCAGTCTACCTCCAGCCTACCAAGTGATAATCACGGACGCCTCGGATTATGCATGGGGAGTCCACTTGCAGGGGAAAGGCCTGCAAGGTTTTTGGACAGAGGATCAGAAGCATCTACATATCAATTTAAAAGAGATGTTAGCTGTACAGAGTGCCCTCTTGGCTTTCAGGGATCTTTTACAGCCAGGGCAGCTACTGATATGGACAGACAACACCACAGTTATGTTTTACATAAACAACCAAGGGGATTCACACTCCTACCCCCTTTGCAGACAAGCCATGACTCTATGGAACACAGCACTAGCTTGCAAAGTGGATCTACAAGCTCATTTCCTGCTAGGGAAACAAAACACTCTGGCAGACAGCCTGAGCAGGAACCTGTCAGACCCACACGAGTGGATACTAGACACCCAAATATTCAAGATGATTACAGAAGCCTGGGGCTGCCCAGAAATAGATCTATTTGCATCTCCCTACAACTACCAGTTACAGACTTTTTGCACAAGGACATATCACAAGCTAGCATGGAAAGTGGATGTTCTCTCATTCAGTTGGAGGAACCTCTCTGGGTATGCCTTCCCACCACTGCCTCTTCTACCAAGGGTGTTATTAAAAGTAAAACAGGACAAACCAAAGATGATCTTACTAGCCCCAAATTGGCCTCGACAATTTTGGTACTCAACACTGATAAATCTATCCCAGGAACCTCCTTGGATTCTACCTCAGATTCCAAATCTTTTGTCTCAACATCAGGGACAGGTCCTGCACTCTCATTTCAAAACTCTCAGCCTGGCAGCCTGGCGTATTCAGGGTCTATAATTAATCCTACCCTTTCCAAACAGTTTATGGATGTCATCTTAGAAGGCAGAAGGCCTAGCAAGGAAATCTTATGCAGGTAAATGGAAGAGATTTTGCACCTGGATGCATGCTCAGGAATCAGATCCTCACATTCCAAATATTCCATTGATTTTGCATTACCTAACAGATATGTTGCATAAGGGTTTATCTTTTTCTTCCATAAAAATACATGCCTCAGCTATCTCTGCACATTATAATACAGATCCTCCATTTTTTTCACATCCACTTCTGAAACAATATCTCAGAGGAGCAAAGAATTTAAGGCCTCCTAGGACTCCTCCCATTCCTGTCTGGGACCTCAATTATGTCCTGGAAAAGCATACTCTGCCACCTTTTGAGCCTGCCGCCACATCCAATATAAAGTATTTATCATGGAAGACTGTTATCCTACTGGCTTTTACTTCAGCCAGGAGAGTCTCAGAGTTACAAGCGCTCATGGCTGTGGAACCTTACATTATTTTTCATCAAGACAGGGTTTCTTTGAGGACTAACCCTACTTTCATGCCTAAAGTGGTTTCTAAAGTGGCTTTAAACCAAACTATCCACCTGACAACTTTTTTTCCCTAATCCACAAAATAAGGGGGAGAGGATCTTGCATTCTTTGGATGTACACAGGCAGCTTCGCTTTTACCTGGACAGAACCAAGGATTTCAGGAAAACAGAACAACTGTTATGCAGCAAATTCCCAAGGCAAAGCTATTTCAAAACAGACCATTTCTAAATGGATTGCTCATGGAATCAGATTTTGTTACTCTCATCATGGAAAGCAATTCCCTGGAAAAATTAGGACTCACTCTACCAGAGCTGCTACTACTTCAGCTGCCTTTCTCGGGGGAGTTCCTACCAAAGATATTTTGGAAGCTGCAACTTGGAGTTCAGTGCATACTTTCTCTAAGCACTATAATCTCCCTCTTTATTCTAAGTATAGGGTAGGTTTTGCTTCTGCAGTCTTGCAAGGCCTTCTAGCCGCCCCTTCAACTCTATAACCACCACCCTTTATCTCAGCTTTGGGATTCAACCCTACAGTGATGACTGCAACAGTGAAACACGATGAACATAGTACAGTTGTGTACACTTACCATAAATGTAGATGTTTGATGTCTTCACTGTTGCAGTCTGGGTTACCCACCCTCCTGTCCCCTCTTATACTTTTATTGGTGTGGTTCCCTGCTTCACCCTTCTTCTGAGGTGTATTTGCTACAGGGTATGGGGTTTGTTGTATGTTACATTTTTGTTTTACTTTTAGCCTTTACTTTTGGGCACCTGACATCTGGGGCAAGAAAAACTGGAGAACATGGCGTCGGCTGGAAGCTTTGTACCCCTGGCCACTGATGTCAGGGAGGGTGAGTACACAGCCGACGCCGGACCCAGACTTTGGGATTCTGGCTGACCGAGGGCTGCCTGCTGGCAGGAAGAACCCTACAGTGATGACTGCAACAGTGAAGACACTCAAACATCTACATTTATGGTAAGTGTACACAACTGTACTTTCCTACTCCCTGATCCAGAGATGGCCACATAAGGACAGCAAACTAACAGTAAAAGACTAATCGGGAACCTAGCTGTATTCTAGCCAAGGGTTTGAAACTCATTTCTCCATAAAATGAAGTACATTCAATTTCATAAAAAGCAAACTTCATCTTTTGCTAGGATAATACCTTCTCTCTTACCTCTGGATTCAGATGATGAATTTTGGGACTCGAACAAGGCAGAGTAGATGGACATTTTTATGACATCTCTGCTGTGTAATGCAAAGTAACTACTCCCTTATCTTATGATACTTTGTCAGAGTGAGATAGCCAAGATAAGGAGACATAAGATGGGGAGACATTGTATTCCTAATGTTCATTGTCTAGCCACATCAGTTGTTTATACAATCTAGTATTCAGGCAGCTCTGTGTACAGAGGGATAAAGCTCTGACTTTAGCAGATTACCTGAGTTTGAAAGCAGACTAGGGACTGAAAATGCAGGTTGGGTAGGAGTGAATGGCTACTGTTAGCTGTCCTACCTTGGGCAGATGGAATGGTGGACTAGTTGTATGCCTCATCACATGCAAGATAACAGCACAAGACAATGGTGAAGCTGTTAACTGGGGGGGGGGGCATGGGCTTGGTTTATGAAACCAATGACAGCCATCTTCATAGTATTGGGGTGGCAGCACTATCACATACAAAGAGATGACTTTGTAGGACCGCATATTGACATGGGTGCTCATGTCAGCCAACAAGTGGTGGGGGTTAGACCTAAATATTAACAAAAAAAAAAGTCCTCATTGTTCACATAGTCTAGTGCAAAGGAGTGCACAATCAGCATCCATGGATGCCAGAATAATGTTCCCCTCTGGGCAGCTGTCTGAGTGCAGGGAGACTGAATGGGCTCAAAACCAGTAGGAGTGGACTGATGGTTAGCAGTTATAGAAACCAAAATTACGTAGAAAAAAATATCTAGTGGTTAGTTTATCATTGCTGCTGTGCTCCTCACCAGTTTTCTATTTTTAATGATAAACTGAGTGTTTCATTTTTTTTATTGGAATAGTAAAATCTGCAGTGTAACCTATACAGAGGCACCTCAGATTTCTGAATCAAAAATCATACGCCTGCAATATCAGAGGTATAGCTAGGGTGGGGAGAAGGGGCACTTGCCCTAAGTGCAAACTGTTAGGGGCATGATTGGCAAATCCCAATCAGTCTTAAATGAATACTGATGTTGAATGCATGTATTGCATTTGCAGTCAGAAATGAAGTGATGTAGCACTCAGTATATGGTATAAACTCTTGCAAGCAGCTTGCTACAGGTTTTTTGCTCTTTACTTCCTCTGAGTTTTTTGTGTGTTTTTTACCATGAGCAAAAATAGGGGTCTATATCACGAAATCGAACTTCCAAAATGTCGAACACCATAAGTTCGAACTTGGAAGAGTCGGATAACATCATTTGCTGTTCCGAAAAATACACACACAACGCAAGCACACTAAACACCTTCAAAACCTACACTAAACCTAACATACACCACTATCTATGCACTATACTTAACCCAGCCCTAACCCTAAAGTCCGTCACTACCATACACTTACCTGACCTGCGCCCTAACTCTAAAGTCAGTCACTACCGCACACTTACCCACGCCCTAACCCTAAAGTCCATCACTACCGCACACTTACCTGACCCACGCCCTAACCCTAAAGTCCGTCACTATCGCACACTTACCTGACCCACGCCCTAACCCTAAAGTCCATCACTACCTGTTTGTAAACTTATCTTGACCCAGTCCGAAAATGCTGAAGCCGCAGAAACGGCCAACTAAATTCTTTCCCTGGGAAAGAATTCGGGTTTCCGCGGCTTCGACATTCTCAACTTTCGAACTACCAAGTTCGGCCTTCGGGTATTCAGCATTCACAACATTCAATTTTGTGATATAGACCCCAAAAATAGCTATCTATACCCCTGTGCGATATGTCCATACCTTTTTTCACTTCCCTGCATTTCTGCTCTATCATTTGTTATCGCTATCTAAGTTGTTGTCTCGCTGTACTGCATACACACATGCCCACCATTGTGATAATTGCTTTTTATACCATAGTCTTGCTCATGGCTGTATATTATGCTTGTTTTTCACATTCTCTAAGTAATAAAAAGAAGAATCCACTGGTAAATTACAGTGAAAACAAGTGTAAACTGCCAAAAAAGAGAGAAATCCACCATAAACCACATAGCACCAAACTCAAGTCAAATACTTTAATATGCAACTTTGTAGTTTCACTTAAAAGCTTCCTCAGGCACATAAACATTTAAAACAGTTACTAAAACCTTTTAAATAGATGAGTCACATGATATAATTCACCCTCTGATGTAATTCTCTCAAATAGGGCTTTAAAGATACAACTTCATTTAAGCCTGGCCATATATGAGCCCTAAGTCCCAAAATCCATCTATATTCCTCGAATTCAGTACATTGAACAATATCACCACCATGTAAGGGATTTGTTAACTTGAAATAAAATCATAAATTTAAAATAGTGTGTGTTGCCTGTATTATAAATGTCTATTTAATGCATTTGCATTAAGTTTCCTATTAATTTCAGAGAGATGACTACTAATATGATCTTTCAACCTTCTGTTGGTTTTTCCTACATAATATGCATCACATAAGTGGCAAGCAGCCAGATATATAATGTTCCTAGAATAACAATTTCCAAACACCCCAACATTAAATATTTTGCCGTTAACTAGATGGGTAACATTTTTCAGTATTAATACTAGTACAGTGCACACATTTGTTACATCTATGTGTTCCTATTTTATTGGTCTTAAAATATATAATATTTCAAGTTTGTTCTTTATAACACAGTTTGTTCTTTATAACACAGTTTGTTCTTTAAAATAAGACATCTTTTATAATCAAGGGTCGGTTTATCACCTATAGAATTCCTAATCACCAGTATTGTTAATGTTGGCTTTAACAGCCTTTCTATCTTGATTATAAGTTAGCATGCATCTTCTAACTTTACTAAATTATTACTTTGCTGAACTATGCCTATATTATGGAGCTGCTTAGAGAAAATTGGTCTGACGTTAACATCACGTTCTTGAATTGTATTATCTCTAGTGTTAACAACTTTACTATTATAAGCGCTACATATAAAATCATGTGCTGTATTATTTAATTGTAACAGCATATGATTACCTTCAGTATGTATTCTAGTGACACACTTCATTTGATTATTAACAACATTCTTAAAGATAAAAGGTGGATGCATACTAGTGCAATGCAAATATGTATTTATTTTAACAGGTTTCTTATATAACAGCTCTCACATAAAAACACAAACCACACACCCTCCTTCGCAGAGGCTTTCAATAGAAATCTACCCAAACAGCAGAGACCTGCAAGGCAGAAATGCACTCGACCACCACAACAAAGCAAAAACCACAAGACACATAGCTCACCTACACAGTGTGCCCCTCAACCTAAGCCAAAACAGCTTGCCCAATACACTAATCATAGGTGACTTGATAGTGAGGTACACTGATGTCCCACTCACTAGGTTGGATAAGGAGAAGGTAACAGCTGTCTATCAGGTGACAAAATCTGACATACAACACGCCCTCAGGTCACTCCACAACAAGTACAAGTATGACTCTGTTATTGTCCATGTGGGTCTGAATGACCTGAGACACACCTCCCTGGACTACATTAAGAGAGACATGGAGGAGTTCTCGGATTATATGGCCCAGGCAGGTATGACCCTAGGCCTGAGCAGCATCCTACCATCACCCAGAATGATACCGCAGTGCAAGCAGAAAATGATTGACTTCAACAATTGGCTAAGTTTCTGGTGTCATTTTAAGGGGATCCAGTATTTGTATACTTGGGATGACATGATTGACAGACCTTGATGCTTAGTCAGAGATGGCCTGCATCTGTCACTCCTGGGTTTCCAGCTACTGGCTAAGGCTCTTGCCACCCCTACAGTGTCTTTTTTAGACAATGTTCCAAAGACCAAATTACCACCATAACAGCTATAAATAAATGCAACCTGAGGGTCATGCTGCTCAATGCTGGAAGTCTAAATCTCAAGATCAAAATGAAACATCGGCATTTGTGCTATAACCGAGACCTGGTTTAAATCCATATTCATAAAGAATATGCACCTATGTCCAACTACCCATCTCCATCAACTGGACCTGGTTATTACTAACATGGGCTGATGTACAAATAGTCAATTCCTCCCTGATTAGATCCTACCTTCTCCAAAGCTGACTATGGGCTCCTAAAAACAGAGGTGGCTAATTTTATGGCACCCATGTCAACAGAAAATAGATGCATGACTGTTGAATCATATACCAATGCACTGTACGAACATGTACATAAATGCATGGAACTAGCCATACCCAACAGAACCAAGACGCTCTCCTCGAAAAAAAGGAAGCCAATCTGGTGGTCCCCTGCCATTAATAAACTCTACAACAGAAGAAAGAATCTGTTGCAGAAAAAGGTGAAGTCCTAAGACTGGAACAACTCCCTTATTGGCCTCAACGAAAAGTTGAGATACCTCATCAAAACCTCTAAAGCCATCTATGAAGGCAAAATTGTGGCAGATACTAAAGACAACCACAGAGCCTTCTATAGTTATATCAAGAATCTCCACGGCAATACCCAGGTTTGCTCTGAGTTACTGCACAATGGTACCTCCTATACTGAGCCAACAGATGCTGCCAACATACTGGCTGACAGATTCACTTCCAACTTTACCCCCCCCCCAAGGACCAATCACAATACCGGAGGAATGCCAGGCACCCAGCATTACTGCAGCACAGGTTAAAACTACATTGTCCAAGGCCAAGAATACAGCTTCCATGTGACCCGACAATATCCTTGGATGTGTTCTACATGAACTACAAGGTGAACTGGTACTACATCTGTGCCCCTGTTCAATCACAGCCTCACCTCAGGCTTTGTCCCTACTGAATGGTGCACTGCTGCAGTCCTCCCTCTCAATAAAGGGGGAGTGACTACAGACCCTGGGAATTATCGCTCCATTAGCTTGATGAGTCTGATATGTAAGGCTATGGAGCACATCATTGTGGACCTAATTACCAAGGATAGAGGTTATCTCCAAACTCTAGATCCCACACAATTTGCTTTTGTGAAAGGTAGATCATGCCTGCTGAACTGGTTGACTTCTTTGAGTCAGTCACCAGAGCTATGGATGAGGGCAAGGCAAGTTCATACAGGCTACCTCGATCTGGCCAAGGCCTTTGATACCATTCCCCACTCAGGAATTATTGATAAACTCACCAAACTAGGCATCAATCCCTATATCACTAGGTGGGTTGCAAGTTGAATCACAGATAGAACCCACAGTATGAAAGTAGTGGACTCCAAGTCAGAGTGCCGACCAGTCGCGTGTGGAGTCCCACTGGGGTCAGTCCTGGGTCCTCTCCTGTTTGGCATCTACTTCTCAGACGTCCAGGCCAACACAGCAGGACTCTGGCTGACCAAGTTCGCAAACAGCTGCAAGCTGGGAGCCATTATTAACTCCCCAAGTGATGTAGACATCCTACAGAAAGGCTTCACTTCTACCAATGACTGGTGTCAAAACCATGGCCTTAAGCTTAATGCCAAAAAATGTGTCATCATTCCCTTTGGTAAAAAACTCAGTTCCCCACTAATTATTCATCAGTGAGAGCCCACTGAACACTGAAGGTGTTATAAGAGATCTGGGGACACAGGTTGACAGCAACCTCTCCTTCGACCACCACATTGCCACTGTGGTCAGAAAGTCCTTCTATGTGACACATCTCATTATCAAGGGTTTTGCATCCAGGAAGAGAGGTCATCATCTCTCTCTACTCTTCCCTCATTAGGCCAATCATCAAGTATAATGCCCCATTTGGCATGTACCTCACTAGACACATGCAACAGTTGGAAAGGCCACAAAAGTACCTCACAAAGAGGATCCTAGGCCTTAAACACATGTCCTACATGGACAGACTCAAAATAACTCCAGCTATTCTCTGTCTCATATGATCTACAAAGAGGCAATCTCTGCTAGACTTACAAAGCCATGTCTGACCCAGCTCTGTTAGAAATGCTACATCTAAAGAAATCCCAATCCCTCTGCACCACATACTCCAGAGACCTCAACCTCATTACCACAATCAACAAAACATGCTGGAGGGACAGGGTCATAACCCAGAGGCTGCCCATGCTGTGGAATAGGCTTCCCTTACATGTCAAGCAGAGCACCTCACTGACCCTCTTCAAGAGAAGTCTTGATGAGTGAATGGGAAATAGAAAGTTCACCCCGGGGATCACTCCAGTGGCTTTACTTGATAGAGGCATTGGGAACAAACATCGGGCGGCACAATGCCATAACACTTCTGTAGGCTAGGCTTGTAAAGGCTTTAGGACCATTAGCCTAGTACACATCTATGAACCTAGTTTCAAGGCTGTCATGATGTGATTTATATAAAATAATATCCAAAAAATTAACCTGATGTTTCTTTCTTAAACTTTAGGAATTCAATATATGTATTCAATAAATTAAAAAAACATCTTGGATTCTTCTAGAGTAACTGTCCATAAAAGCAACACCAACAGGTCATACACAAATCTATGGTAAAAAACTACCTTGGTATGTAAAGAATTAGATAAAATGTTTTCTACCTCCCACATAAACATAATATTTGCATACATATTTGCTACAGCTGTGCCCATGGCAATACCTGTAATTTGTTAGTATAGTTGTGTTAGAAAAATAAAAATGTTATCTAATATGATATGTAACAAGTTGCACAAATCAAGAGTCTTAGCGTCATCCATTTGTGCATATTCCAGTAAAAAAAGTTTAATACCATCAATGCCGAAATGTATGTATGTGTGTGTGTGTGTTCAATTTTTATTTTATCAGTTTGTTGACTGGGTTAGCCCACAGAACACAAGTGCCAGGTTTTCAGTAGGGACTTGGGAGCACTGCCTGGTTAAGATGAATTTCTGTTGTTTTGACCAGAGCCATCTTGAATAATTTTTTTCCTTGAGACCACATTGATATTAGTGGGTTGTCTGACACTAACTGGTCAGCATTAACAGCTGCTTTTTTTCATTGGTGTTTACTATTTTGCTGTCTACTTTATATTGAGACCAGCCTGACAAAGGTTTCGGAAAATTGAGCTTGTTTGTGCCTCCTTGCAACCTTATAACATTTATTTTCAATATTTGATACTCCATGATCAACAAATGGAAATTATTTTTTTTACATTTTTTCTACATTACTTGCACTGTACTTATTCATTTAGCTAATCTTGCCAACTTTGTTATTTTGACTGTTTTTTTCTCACTTAGTTCATTGTTTGCACCTACTGATAGCCATCTTAAAAAAATAGTAGTTTATTTAGTGAGACTGCATTGATTGTTGCTATTTGTGTAGCCTAGCACTAATGATTCAAATTTATCATAATGTGCTATTTGTGTAGCCTAGCACTAATGATTCAAATTTATCATAATGTGTTATGAGCTTTCTAAGTCCAATCAATGACAGAGTTCAGGTTTAAAGAAAAATTAAAATACGCAGGTTTGGATTGTGTAAAACTTCAAAACAAGTTAAAAAGCTTTTTTTCATTTTCTGTCAACAGTGGTTCTTTAAACAACATCTCCTATTGATCATAGTTAACATGGTAATCTTTGTGACCTTAGAAATATAAGGATCAAAGCTAAACAATCAATGTTTGTTTTACTTTCCACATTTCACTTAGACTGTCATCTGTGATGGGTATATTCCCTGCCTGCTTCAGTAAATTAGCATGTTCTCATTTTATTTTTATGCACAAAGTCCTTTTTTCTTGTACATTCATTAGAATTACTCTCGGCCCAGCCACAAAAGGAATTTTATTTCCAAAGCCTTACTTAAAATTTCAAATTGGCTAGAGTGAAACCTTCTGTTCTATTTGCACATTGCCTAAAATTATTTATCTCATCAGCCAAGTCATTTATATATGCAATACCAGTTTTCCAAGCTGTGCCAGTTGCACAAATGTGACCATCATCAGTAAGTCTAGATGTACTACTAATCCATGGAACCTTTTGTAATCCCATCAGTTCAGTGTTTAACAGAGCTTGTTGCAGACAGTCCAGTGTTGGTTAGTGAGTTATTGTGCAACTGATTGGTAAGAGAAGATGTTTTAATTATTTATATTTTATTTTTTACCTCTGATTTTTCACTGTTTGTAGGGAAAAGGGGATAAATTATAGACAGGCAATCTCTAGTCATCCCAAGGCGCCTTGTCTGTGATAAATTCACACATTCTGTATACAAGGCATTCCAGAGTTTATTTGAAATAAGCCAGTGTTGGTTTGTGATTTATTGTACAACTGCTTGGTAAGAGAACATCTGTTTTGATTTATATTTTATTTTTTCACCTTTGATTTTCACAGTTTGTTGGAAGAAAGAGAACTTCTGGGCAGGAGGATTTATTTTGATTTACATTTTTTAACTCTTATTTTTATTGCTTGTTAGAAACGGTATAGATTATTGACAGGTAAACTGTAGCAACCCTAAAGTGGCCTAGTCAACTAAACATTCACACAAATAGTGCAGACAGGACAATCCAGAGAGTATCTGAAATACTCCAGTGTTGGTTTGTTATTTATTGTGCAGCTGCATGGCAAGGAAAGATTTATTTTATGTTGCATTTAAAATTTTTACATCTGATTTTCACTGTCTGTAGGAAGAAAGGGATGGATTGCAAACAGGAAGATTTATTTTGATTTTTTTTAACTTCTGATTTTCACTTTTTCTTGTTAGAAAGGGATAGATTGTAGACAGGTAAACTCTAGCCACCCCAAGGAACTTTGTTAACTATAAATTTACATAGATTGTAGATAGGGCTCCCTTTGCTGGTTTGTGATTTATTGTGAAACTGCTTGGAAAAACTTTTTTTTATTTTGAGTCATATTTTATTTTTACCTCATAATTTCACTGTTTATTGGAAGACATTGATGACTTGCAGACAGGAGGATTTATTTTGAGTTAGTTTGTTTGTTTATTTATTTTAACTCTAATTTTCAATGTTTTTTGTTAGAAAGTGATAGACTGTAGACAGGCAAACACTAGCCATCCCAAAGGGATCTTGTAGGTTATAAATGCACACAGACTGCAGACAGAACAATCCAGAGCTTATCTGAAACAGTCTAATGTTTGGTTTGTGATATGTTGTTTGACTACTTGGGAAGATACTATTTATTTTGAGTTAGATTTTATTTTTTGTTTTTGATGTTTTACTGCTGTAACAAGGTACAACTGTAAGCAACAGCCAACGTTTTAGTGTGGCTGGCACAAATGGTATGGTAGTTGGTAGAGTGATGACTTCATGAATTACCTTCTCTTGTACAAGGGGGGGCTCAATAGACTTTGTTTAGTTGCATATTATTTGTGGGATTTTCTCATACAATTTGACTTAAATTAATAATTATTTTAATTTCTTTAAATTCTGTGGTAACTAATTTTATTTCTTGTTATATTTTAAAACCCTTTAATCACATGTAGATGAAAACAGATTTTTTTTAAATGAGTATGCCATTAATGATTTGCTAAAGCACAAGTGACTTGTGGAATGTACTAAATGCTATGCATAAAGGTAACCTCTGCTAACGTTGCAGACCCGTGTTCCTCTTGTCAAAAGTTGGATGATTTGCTTACTGCTGTTAGTGGACTTACTGATGGTGATTGTACTTGTGCAGCTGGCACAGCTTGGAAATCTGTTGTTACATGTATTAATGACTGCGTTGATGAGATAAATATTATTAGGCAAAGTGCAACTAGAACCCATTTAGGAAAGGAGGTGTCCACCCTCAGGAAAGATCACTCAACCCCTGTTAAACAAGATGACTGTCAATGACAATGTTGGTATTCAGGATACAAGTATTTAGCAGTCTGAGAATTCAGAGCATGTAGAAGAAAATTAACAAAATAAGTTCACAAAAAATAACTAGGAATCAAAAAAAGAACATATACTAAAAGGGAACATTGCTTTAACTAATACACAAATTACAGGAAATAATACAATTCTGTTTACAGAAAATGGCATTTTTCCAACAGAGAAGATGTAAAAAAAAGGCAATGGGCAGAATGAAAGGAAACAGTCAAAACTGGACCCGGAAAGATGCAAGATCACTACTGTTAGAAAAAAAGAGGAGAAAGACCGAATCTGACAAATTCACTCAAGCTGTAGAAGTACAAAGACAGCTGGATGAGACTTGTATGCTTGCAAATGAAGTCCGCAATGAAGAGAGTGAGATTAATTAGATTAATGGGGATGAAGATCATTCCTTTGTAACAACTGACAGAGCTGACTTTATTAAATTCGAAGTGGGAGATTCTTCAGATGGTAAATGGAAATTCAACTATTAGAGAAACTGATACTTACATTTGCAGAGAGCTTAATGAACATTGAATAGTTTTACACTTACTAGAAGCAAAAATACTGGAGAAAGGCCTTAGAATATTTTAATATAAGGAAATATGGAGCTGTTTTATTCAAGTTGTACAAATGAGATCTTCAAGGACTCACTGACTTTTAATAGGGATCTTACAGCCCTCTTGTATAGCATAGCTCTTACAGGATTGGGACATATTTTTCACAATATATAGACAGGGTTGTCAGGTCAGCATGAATGAAAAGATTTTGGGGAGTAAATACCTGCATGAAAAACTGTCCCATTTTAAAAAGTTGAAATTTGCAGAACATCCAAGCCTAATTTTGGCTACATGTGTATTTAAACATGATGGAGTCCACTTAAGATAAGGGAAAAACATGTTTGCAACAGATATAGTGCATTATTTGACTAACAGAAGACAAGATTTTTGCCAGGTCAGAAATCCAGCCATTCATAGATAGTAAAAGTTTAAATATCCTTTCTGCTAGGAGCGTTAGTAACCAAATTACTAAGATTTTATTTTTATTGGAAAATTTGCTATGTTACCACAACATAGATCATGATGCTTGTGAAACGTGGTTAAACAGCAATGACTGGAAACCAGTTCTGTCATGGCATAAATGTTTTTACTATAACAGACATTCTAGTAAAAATCAGGTGGAAATGTTATGACAGGGATTAAGGATTGTTTTGAGACCTGAGATTATTACATGCTTGATGAAAATGCCAATAGCAACTGTGATAATAAAGACAGCCAATAGTTGTTGGAGTGTATAGGCCATTAAAGTCAATTGCTGATGACCTAGAAGAAATCATACATTTCTTTATGGAACACAGGAGGATAAAATAATAGTGTCTGGGAACTTAAATTTACCAGTAACAGACTGGAGTGATATTGATTCAACAACATAGTAAGGAAATTATGTTCAATTTGTGCTCAGGAACACAATTGCTTCAGATTGTAAAAAAAACTACAATGGAATGGAACATACTTGACTTTGTCTGTGTTCCTAAGGAAATGACTGTTACTTTGTGACAAGTTTTACCACTGTTAATGTAAGTGATCATGGAGTTATAAAGGTTAGATTACTGCTAGATAATTCTGCCAAACTGAAATTTAAACCAGTGCACAGAAGATTAATAACACTGTATAGAAGCAAATTTTAAAACTAACTGGAGTAATGCATTCAGTGTAAAAACTGCAGAAGGAAAGTGGTAGGTTTTGACAGGGAAATTATTTGAATATGAATGAAAAAAAATAAAATAAAATGTTTAACATAAGGATCTAGGCAGACAATGTCAGGACGATACTGATTATGAGCCATTTTTCTTCTTTTTCAATCAGCTTCTCTCCATCAGACTGATAGTGTTAACGTGCAGTCACCAGCAAAACTATTATCTTTCCTTTCACAGTAACTCCTGGCTTCTGATACCATAACTGGAGTATATGCGGCTTTCTTTTATTTCACATCAAAAATATGCTTATTCAATTGGTATTCCTTATTGATTGCACACTGTATTTACCATTGCACTGCAGTAAGTCAAGTGGTCCTCTTCCTGACATTAAAAAGTAATTTACTTTCAACAGGCTGTTGATACGTAACATGAATTAAGATGGTTAACTTCATTTTCTGTTGATAATTGGTAATTTCCTTGGGCTATGTATATTCATTGACCTTTCATTTAGTGTTTCTTTTATTGGATCCTAATATGTTTTAATTCATTTGTCTTTCTTGTATTTGAGATGTCTTTAAAATGCTTTAAGAACTGCATTCAATTAGTAGACTTTTATATTGACTATTGAACCTAAGGTTTACTTTGATGTCATTTGGAAAATCATGTTGCCTGATGACAAAAATGTTTTTTTTTTTAATGTTGTTATGCTTTATATATTTATTTTTCTGTTTTACTGACTGTGTTATCACTGACATATACTGCCATGAGCTGTGACTGTACTGCAAGTTCTTAAAATTAGTACATTTAGCGGTATAAAATAAAATAAAATGGATGTCAGACTGCATTAATGGATGGCTACACTGTTTGTTAGTAATTTTAATTAGGGCACTGCTATTAGATCTTAATTCCCACAGCTACATAATTAGTAATGTATTGGACACATTTAATTACCGCTGTAAATTAACATTTTGATGATTTCTAGGAGATGACCAAGGGATTCCTTTAGCTAATACTTTCCTAATAAGTAATACCTTATTTACTTAAATGCTGCTAAGAAGTTTCTAGCATACAACTTAATTATAAATCTCTGTGATGTCAGTCAACTCCATGTCAAATACCATCTGCTTGCTTAACTTGCAAATGCTGAGAGATTTCAGAGTTGTGTGTCTTGTTGGATAAGGGTCAGTATTGTAATTGCCATTTACAACTCATTACATTCCTTGTAAGCTGCAGATGTGTACATCTGCTTTTCATAGTTTAAATTAAGCACAGGTGTATGGCCTGTTCTTGTTTTCATTTAAGGCTTGTTTAGTGGTCAGTATGTAATATGCTATTGCATTGTCCCAGAGTTTTTTCCTATTACGCAGCTGTCCATGTTCAGCAGCATAGCTGGTGTTGTCGATAGTTCACTTTGTTTGTTTACAGATGTGATCATTAAGCAGTGATGCATGACAAGATGTTGGCTATGGGGCATTTGTGTGTGATTAGTGTAGTGTTAGCAGATGAAGGAACATGTTTATAATACAACAATTAGGCTAATACCATATAATCACATCATAAGTGCATTATTGGAGTTGCACGGGGGGGGGGGGTTGGGTGCACTTTTACTAAAAATGCTTCTGAAAGTAATACAGTAATGTTTGAGTTCAGTATTTCCAATGTCTCACCTATACACTGTATACGCAGAATTTTCTTTGTCCTATGTTCCACAACAAGAACTGTTTTCACATATTCATTCCATAGTTTATATCATCCATGGTGACATTACTAGATAATTCATATTATTCTCAGTTCATTATTGCGCAAAGTAGGACAGTTTGAAAAATGATAATTTGCATTTGTAAAGTATGGTAAACTCCTTAAAGTGGCTTTAATCATGGATTTATAGTTTATAGTGTTCATAACCATTAGAATATTATTTTGGAGATTGTATAACAAGTATATTTATTGCTGCTCAGTTATTCCACTGTTAACACTATTTTGCAGACTTAGTCACTGATCAGAGTGGGCATAACTTCTGTAGTCTTACAGCACTTAGAAAGAACTCATGAAACATACTATACAAAACAAGTTATTATTTGTCACATCTGGTTCAGGCAGACTTTAACATGCTATTGTATCTCTGCTAGACGTTAAACTATATTTTATATCTCGTTCAGGTTGTTTGTAGTATATTTTCTTTCCCAGACTTGTAAATTTCTGCATAACTGAAGGAACTTCTCATGTCTAATGTTTCCAAGTGACAACTAGTACTCTTTCTCAGCTGCAGCATACCCCAACCTCAAAAGTAGTAACCCAGCTGTGGGGGCGATGGTCCCAGCCTGATGGCCACAAGGTTTAAGGAACTCTGGCACCACAGGCATATCCTTAATCTCTGTCTTTATTTTAGCCTGTTTCCTTTCCTATGAATATGACCATCTTGGTGTTCCATGAATCCTGAAAACTTCGTCTTCTGGGTAGCCTTAAAATAGTGTGCTCCCGTGTTTGTACAAGTCTCTGTGGCCACTACTTGGTTTAGTAGTGCATCGTGCAAATCCGACTAAATATTGTTGTACAAAGTAATGTCCACTTAAATGAGCATTTGAAAATGTCGACCACCAAAAACTGCTAAATTAAATTTAAATAAAAGTATTCTGCATTAATACTTTGCACTGGTTTTTCATATTACCTTCCCAAAGCACCTTTAAGAATGCAATCAAACTTCTTCTGATGGGCATTTTCATCCAGTGTCCCTTGGAACCACATTCTCAAAAACTTCAGTAAGGTGGCCTCAACAAATTGGAACCATGTACCCCCCCCCCCCCCGAAAATCATATGAAGGTAATAAACTGCTGACAATTCAGGAAAATGTAAGAAAGCATCTCAAACAAGAATATTGCTGCAACTGCTTCAAGGACAAAATTTAATACATTTGTGGTTTGTTTCTACTTCTTCATACAAACTAAAATAAAAAAACTGACAAGTAATTGCACTTAGTTGAGTCTACAGTTATACATAGTAACATTAGTGATACATAGTAACATTTAGTTGATTTGCTTTCTAAGGGACATTTATTTTGAACTTTGTTGCAGTGGGCTGGTATTAGTTTTTAATTTAGGGATACAGAACATAGCTTTCATTTTATTTATATTTAGATGGAGGCCAGTTTTCAGTACTTGAAGTGCTCTGTAGACAGCTGAAGAGCTGATTATACTCAGACCCTGTACATAGTAAGGTAGTCTTGTATGCTATTTTATATTGGGATTACATTGTCATTAGCAAAAATATTTAAAAGATCATAGGTAAGGTTAAAAAACAAAAAACTTTGCTAGAATCTCTCTGTGTTCTGCTTAAGTGTAACAAAACAATTTGCACTTGTTTCCTGCCTTTCCTGTAACTAGTCTAGTCCAGGTACAGATTTGCTGTATCCAGGACTGTTTGTAAACTCCTGAGCCCCCCCCCCCAAGCCTTTGTGTTGGAGGGAAGCCTTCTAGCTTATCAGTGGGAGTGGTAAGCACTAGGTAACCTATCTACCACATAAGGAGTGGTTCTGGCCCTGAAATTGTAGTTATTGGCCATTTGGGCAGTTTTTCCATCTCTCTCAACTTTCTGATTTAAAAGGCCACATTTGCACTTGTTTCATTCCTGTAACTAGTCTAGTTCAGATACAGATTCTTAGTTTTAGCACTTGAATTTGCTTATTCATGCTCAGCACTTGTTCAGAACTTGTTGTAAGCACTAAGTAAGCTACAAAGTACTACAGCACTTAACCTTCCTCATTACCTAGAGGAAAATAGTTTTTGTACTTACTTTCCTCACTGGCTTGGAGAAAAACAGCTCTTGTACTCACTTTTCTCATTTGTCTAGAGGAAAATATATTTTTATTCAGGCATGTCAAAGGGTCAGCTCCCAGTGTTCTCTCCTGTCTATCTAATGAATCTGGGCATCTTGGGGCAATGTAGCAATTGTCTCATATACACAGACAACCCTGTCCTCCTACCAACCAACACTACAACCTGTGAGAGCTGCACTTAGCCAAACTGGAGGTAGAGCTCTCTCCAGCCAAGACTGAACTTGACAGTCAATAGGAGAAGGTAAACACTTGCACCACACCGCACTCATTTCATAGTCCCACTAAACCTACACCACCAAAATACACAAACAGAAACACAAAAACTTTCTCAGAGGCTGTCCGTAATAATCTGCTCAAGCAACAGAGACCTCCAAAGTAAAAACGCAAGCAACCTTCAACCCCCAACACAACCCAAATGACACATAGCCCACAGAGTCAGTGTGCCACTCAACCACAGCCCATAAGGCAAAGTATCGTACCCAACACACTAGTCATAGGTGACTCTATAGTCAGGCACACTGATGTCACACTCACCAGGCTAAACAAGGAAAAGGTTACTGTCAGCTGCCTGTCAGGTGCCAGGATCCACCACGCACTCAGGTCACTCCACAACAAGTACAAATATGACTCTGTCATTGTCCATCTTGGTGTGAATGACCTGAGATGTACCTCCCTGGACTATACAAAAAGAGACATGGAAGAGCTCTCCAATCTTGTAGCCCAGGTAGGTATGAACCTAGCCCCGAGTAGCATCCTGCCATCACCCAGAATGATACCACAGTACAAGAACAAAATGATTGACTTCAACAATTGGCTAAGCTTCTGGTGTCATTCTGAGGGGATCCAGTATCTGTCTGCCTGGGACAACATGATCGACAGACCACGATGCTTTGCCAGAGATGGCCTACACCTGTCACCCCTGGGATTCCAGATACTGGCTAAGGGTCTTCTGCCCCTATAGTGCCTTTTTTAGGCAAGGTTCAAATGACAAATTCACCAACATAACAGGAACAGGCAAGCAAAGACTTTGGGCAATGCGACTCAATCCTAGAAATCTAAATATCAAAATCCACTCCCTCGAGGCACTCCTTAAGATGGAGAACATCGATATCTGTGCAGTGCCTGAGACCTGGTTCAAGGCTCCAGAGAGCACCATTGCATTACCAGGCTATAACTCGTATCACACTTTTCGAACACCTAACCTGGACCGGAACACCAAAGGCGAGGTGTGCCCATATTCATTAAGGATAGCCACACCTCCAGGCTAGTTGCTCAGCATAATGCATCCGAGGTTATCCATGTGCAACTAACTCTGGGAAAAACTGCAATCCAAATTGTAGCTTGCTGCAGATCCCCCACCATGCACCAGGATACCCACTCCTCTTTTCTTGATATACTGGAAAATATTAGGGTTCAACCAAATACCTTAATAATGGACGAGTTCAACTACCCCACCATTAATCGAGAAAACTACTCATGTACCAACTACTTCACTCAACACTTTCTGGAATTCATAAATTCCAATGCCCTGGATCAACTTATCCACACCCCCACCAGGGGCAGCAATATCCTAGACCTAGTCATTACCAACATGAGTGACCAGTATTCCATACCTGAAGTCAACTCTTCCTTGGTCATAACCAGCCATAAGCTAATCACCCTAGGTATCCACATTCTGCCCCCACCCCCCTCCCATTAAGGAAACTACAGTAAAAAAAATTTCTTCAAAGCCCAACTTCATGCTTCTTAAGACAGAAGTGGCGTACTTCATAACACCCATGCAGATGGACAATACAGTTACGACTGCTGAATCCTACACAAATTAACTCTATAAGCACTTACACTAGTGCATGGATCATGCTATCCCAAACATAACCAAGACGCTATCCTCCAAAAAAAGGAAGCCAATCTGGTGGTCCCCAGCCATAAACAAACTCTACAACAGAAGGAAAAAACTGTTGCAAATGAGAGTAAAATCCCATGAGTGGAGGAGCTCCCCGGTCAGCCTAAATAAGAAGATGAGATCCCTTATAAGATCCTCAAAAGCTAGTTACGAAAACAAAATTGCCATTGATTCTAAGGACAACTGCAAAGCATTCTATAGCTGTGTCAAGAATCTCAATGGCAACACCCAGATCTGCTCTGAATTACAGCACAACGGCAAGAAAATTACAGAACCAACTGATATTGCCAACATCCTGGCAGATAGGTTCAGTGCTAACTTTACCCCCTAAAGGGCCCATATCTGCAAAGGAAGAATGCAGAGTCCCTGTAATCACAGCTACGCAGGTAAAAGTTGCACTTTCTAAAGCCAAAAACACAGCATCCATGGGACTGGACAACATCCCAGGTTGCATTTTACATGAACTTCAGAACGAACTGGCTCCCCACCTAAGCACCATGTTCAGGCATAGCCTCACATCAGGCTTTGTGCCCACTGAATGGCGCACAGCAACAGTTATCCCACTCCATAAAGGGGTAGCCACCACTAATCCCAGGAACTGTTGCCCTATTAGCCTGACGAGCTTGGTCTGCAAGGCCATGGAACGTATCCTCTGACATTGGTAACCTCCAAACTCTGGACTCCACCCAGTTCGGGTTTGCGAAAGGCAGATCATGCCTCCTGAACCTGCTTGACTTGTTTGAGGCAGTCTCCAAAGTCATAGACGAGGGTAAGGTGGTTCACACAGCCTATCTTGACCTTGCCAAGGCTTTCAACACCATCCCCCATTCTGGAATTATAGCTAAAATCACTAAACTAGGTATAAATCCCTACGTCACAAGAGGGGTTGCCGACTAGCTCACTGACAGAACCCACACTGTAAAAGTTGCAGACTCCAAATCTGTCTTCAAACCAGTGACAAGTGGAGTACCACAGGGTTCAGTCCTGGGACCTCTGCTGTTTGGTATCTACTTCTCTGAAGTACAAGCTAACACAGAAGGCCTTTGGCTAATGAAGTTCACTGATGACTGCAAACTAGGAGCCATAGTAGAGTCCCCAAATGATGTGGACATCCTACAGAAGGCCCTTAATGAGACAGATGCCTGGTATCAGAGCCATGGCCTAAAGCTCAATGCCAAAAAGTGCATTGTCATCCCCTTTGTAAAAGTTCTGTACCCATGAACTACCACATAGGCGGCAGTCTACTTAATGCTGAATGTGTGATGAGACCTTCCATGTGGCACACCTCATCACAAAAGCTTTCTCATCCAGGAAAAAAAGAGGTCATTGTTCCCCTCTACTTGACACTCATTAGACCCATTATAGAGTACAACACCCCTTTTGGAATGTACCTCACAAGACATCTGCAGCAGCTGGAAAGGCCACAGAAGTACCTCACAAAGAGGATTACTGGCCTCAAACAAATGCCCTACACTGAGCGTCTCAAACTCCAGCTTTACTCTGTAGTGCATAGCCTATTCCGAGGTGATCTCTGCCTAACATATAAAGCTATGACAAACCCAGAGCTGTTGGATATGCTACACCTAAAGAAATCCCAATCCCTCTGAGCTACACACTTTAGGGACCTAAACCTTGTAACCACAATAAACATGACATGCTGGAGGGATAGAGTCCTGCCCCAGAGACTTCCCATACTCTGGAACAAGGTACCCATTTTTGTGAAGCAAAGTTCATCATTAGCACTCTTCAAGAAAAATCTTGATGATTGGATGGGAGATAGGAAATTCACCCTGGGGATCACTTCTGTGGCTCTGCTCGACAGGGGCACAGGAAAATAACTTTCTTGGGTGGCGTAAGCCAGGGAACCTTGTTGACTAGGCTTACTTAGGCCCTTGGGCCGATAGCCTAGTAACTGCCTACCTATGAAGTACTGTGCAATCAATCTGCAATCCATTAAGAACCTAACCAATAACCCATACTCAAAAGTTCACTCATGACTCAAGGAGGACTATACAAGATAAACTGGGAGAGTTTGAGGCTGCCAATCTAATTATCTGGATTTACCATGCATGTGGCAAGGGTGCTACTCTGTTTAACATAAGTTTGTTTCAGAGGTGAAGAATACAGTAGGATATGAACCTATCTGATCAAAATATATTTATTTGTTAATGAAGGTTTAGTTCCTTTAACCAGGTATTTGAGACACCATTTGTCAAAGAGGGTCAGATGCTCCGTGGCTCAAATGGTTAGACAGAGATCCCTATGAGGAGGTCTATAAGAAAGCGAGTATAGAGAGATGGCTGCAAGTTTCTCCTGATGCCTGAGGCTTTTGAGGCCACAGATCCTTTAGGTGGGAGCCTCTGTGGTCTCTCAAGTGAAGTGATATGTTTAGTCAAACATGTCAAAAGGGACACTATATTTTGTAATTATTTGGTGTAATGAGATACAAGTAAAGGGAAGTTAACACTTCTTTCGACTTAGTAGAGATGCTTTTTAGAATTAAATGAGCCAGATCAGAGGCTTTAAAAACTGTAGTGGATACATGATAGACATGACTCCTAGATTCCTACAGCATTGGAGGGGTTTGTCACCTGTATGATTTTGGAAAGTGTTTTTTTCTACTAAAATTAATTATGCTGCATGTTTTTCACATTTATTTTGGGACCTTTGCCCTTACACCAGTCATTAACATCTTCTAACCCATGCTGGAGCAATTGTGACTTCATAGAAGAAGGAACAGCAACTGCCAATTCACAGTTGTCTGCAAACTTAAATAACCACAGTTAGAGATGCACATCTCAAGGTCTGAGAAATAGATGTCAGATAGGGACAGCAGAACATTCAGCTCTGTAGTACACCACTGGTAACTTTTGTGCTTTCTGCACTGCAACTCTAAACACACGTGTTCTGCCAAGCAACCAATTAGCTAACCACGGCATAACAATTGAGTAACCCACTCATGGGACCTCAGCCTGGTCTGTGACATCAGTAGAACTCATTGTAGGGACAGATTTGTGTCACAGAGACTCTCCCTTTATCTGGAAAAGACTCCCTCTCCACATAAAGCAGAGTACCTCATTAAACCTTTTTAAGCGCAACCAGGATAATTGGATGGGGAACAGAGAATACACCCCTGGGATTCCACCTGTGCCCCTGCTGGACAGTGGCATAGGGTTCTGACTTGTTGGAACATGGGCTAAATTCTTGGCAAAGCTTGTAAGGGCCTCAGGGCTAATAGCCTAGTACCTTCCTGTGATCCTATGACTTACAACTTTGTCAATAATGCTTATATGGGGAATTGTGTCAGAAGCCTTGGCCAGGTTCAGATATGCTGCATGCGCTCTCTAACTACTGTCCACTGCTCTGGTGCCTTTGTCAAAGAAGTGAATGAGATTAAAGCAGCAGGGCCTCACTTTGACGAAGTCAAATTGATGACAGTCCATGGTTAAGAGCTTTCCAATGTTCAGATTTATGAAGTATGAGAGGTGTTCTATAGATTTACATATGAATATAGTGAGACTATAAGTATCCATAGTTACCAGGATCTGTGGTTTGGCCACCCTCATGTGGCCATACATTAAAATGGATATTTTAATGGCTTCTGGAATGTAACCAGTAGAAAGGCATAGAATAAAGAGTTAACTAGGTGTTCAGATAGGTCTGTGCTAGATCCGTGTGGCATCCATACTTGATTCAGAAGGAAAAAGAAAACACTTCTGTGAGCTTCATTAAATTGGATCTGTCTTGCTAGTAACTGTGAAAGAGAGACTCATTTTTGGTGCAAGGCACATATCACTAGGTATTGCAGTACACTCCCGTGGCTCACCAAGTCAAATGATTTTTGCAAAGCCTAAGAGTGGGGTGCCAATGACATTGTCTTGATTTAGCTTGCTTCATAACTGTTCATTAAACTGAAGAAGTGCAGTTTGCAGGCTGTAACATATGAAGCAGTGCTTGTATTTAATGAGAATGCTATATTTGGGTAAATAATGTGTCAGTTAAAGAATGCATTGTCTGAAGATTTTGAAAATGAGGGATGGGAAAGCAGTGGGAATCTGTGAAATGACAGTTATGAATAACCATTGTTTTCTTCCTTATTTGGTGGATGCAAGACGACAATATGAACAGTCGACAAGAAGAGAAATACAATAGACTTTGCAGTATGTAGGTGGCATTTTTTCAGATTAGGCTTAAAATCTCAGTCTGTTTTTGTGGTATTTTAGGTGGAGTTTAAAGATTTATATGGTATTTGATGAAAAATAGCGACATTTTGTTTACCAGCTAGGGTATTTCCAGTGCATGCAGTCTTAGGTTCAAAGGTAGGTACTAGGCTATCTGCACGAGGGCATTTATAAGCCTAGCCAGAGTGTGTCAGCTTTCGCTGCCCCATTGATTAATTAACTGATCCTCTGTCAAGCAGAGCCAATGAAGTGATCTCAGGGATGTATTTTCTGTTACCCATCCACTCATCAAGGTTTCTCTTGAAGAGTGTTAGTGAGGGGCTCTGCCTGATGTAATTTGGAATTTTGTTCCAAAGCAAGAGGAGTCTCTGTGACAGGAATCTATCCCTCCAGCGTGTTCTATTTATTGTTGTGGTGAGGTTTAGCTCACTAGAGCGCGTGGCTGGCAGTGACTTGGATTTCTTTAGAATCAATTCTGAGTTGGACATGGCTTTGTAAGTCAAGCAGAGATCACCTCTGAGTAAGCAATATACCACTGAGTACAGCCGGAGTTTTTTCAGTCTGGCTGCATAGGACATATGTTTGAGGCCAGTAATCCCCTTGGTGAGGTACTTTTGTGGTCTTTCCAGCTGTTGGAAGTGTCTTGTGAGGTACATCCCAAATGAGGCATTGTACTCTATGATGGGTCTAATGAGTGACGAGTAGAGCGGCACTATAACCTCTTTATTTCTAGATGCAAACCCTTTAGTAATTAGATGGGCCACATAGAAGGATTTCCTAGCTACTTTGGCAATATGATTGACAAATGTGAGATTGCCATCTACCTGGGTCCCCAGATCTATTATTACCTCTTCTGTATTAAGGGGGCTGCCACCTATGTGGTAATTCGTGGGTGTTTTGTTTTTCCCAAATGGGATGACTATGCATTTTTTGTCATTTAGCTTGAGGCCATGACTTTGACACCAGGTGTCCATCTCAGTAAGGCCCTTTTGGAGGATGTCCATGTCAGCAGGAGAGTCAATTATGGCTCCCAGTTTGCAGTCCTCAGCGAACTTGGTTGGCCATAGTCGTCCTGTGTTTTTCTGTACTTCTGAGAAGTATATGTCAAACACTAGGGGTCCCAGGACTGAGCCTTGCAGGACACCACTTGTGATTGGTTTAGAGTTGGTCCTGGAGCCCGTATTCTTACCGTTTGAGTTCTGTCTGTAAGCCAGTTGGCAACCCATTTCGTGACGTAGGGGTTTATGTTTGGGCTGGTGAGTTTTTCTGTAATACCCGAGTGGGGAATGGTGTTCATAGGTTCATAGGTTAGTACTAGGCTAACTGCCCTTGCGAGCCATTTTAAGCCTAGCCAATTATCCCTTGTGAGATTCAAACCCTGCACCTTGTGTTTGTAAGGCAAACACCTTAACCATTAGGCCACCCTCCTAACCCCCTTGAAAGTCTTGGCAAGGTCAAGGTAGGCTGTGTGAACTACCTTTCCCTAATCTATGGCCTTGGTGACTGTCTCGAAGAAGTCAACCAGGTTTAGTAGGCATGATCTGCCCTTAACAAAGCCGAACTAGGTCAGGTCAAGTGTTTGGAGGTTCCCAATGTCTTTGTTAATGAGTTCCATGATTATGCGCTCCATAGCCTTGCAGACCAGGCTAGTCAGGCTTATGGGGTGATGGTTACCAGCGTCAGTTGTGGCCCCTCCTTTGTGGAGAGGAATAACCGTTGCTGTGCACCATTCTATGGGCACATAGCCTGTGGGCAGGCTGAGGTTGAACAGCGTGTTTAAGTGGGGGGGGTTAGTTCATTCTGTAGTTCGTGCAAGACGCAGCCTGGGACACCATCTGGTCCCATTGACACTGTGTTTTTGATTTTTGAAAGAGTTGTTTTCACCTGTGCGTCTGTGATTTTTGGGACACTACACTTTTCTGGTATTGTTGTGGGAGCTTTTGGAGGTGAAAGGGGGGTGAAGTTTGCACTGAATCTATATGCCAGGATGTTAGCAATATCAGCAAGTTCAGTATATGTTGTGCTATTTTGCACTAGTTCAGTGCATATCTGCGAGTTGCCACTTAGATTCTTAACATAGCTAAAGAAGGCTTTGTGATTATCTTTTGAATCCTTGGCTATTTTTCTTTCAAAGTTAGTCTTGGATGATTTCATGAGGGACATCAGTTTCTTACTGATACTGATCAGGGATGACTTTCCTTCTTGGGATTTGCTTTTTTTCTAAATTAGTTTCCTCCTCCTATTATACAGCCTGTTTATTGCAGGGGTCCACCAAACTGGTTTCCTTCTCTTAGAGGAGTGAGTCTTGGTTTTGCTAGGGAAGGTACGATCCATGCATCCTTGTAGGTGCTCATAGAGTGCATTTGTAAAGGCCAGAGGCCACTTCCTGCCAAATTCCTGGTACTAACTATAAATATTATCATAGATCTCCTATGAAGCATGCCATATTAGTAGATTTTTGTTCATCTTTTAATTGAGTCCATCAAGACAGGTTCTTTTTATAGCAGTGACATAGCAATCTCGAGACCATCTTTTGCATATACAGTTGTCATGGTAACACACAAAACACACTTTTGATGTTCCCTATGTTGTAGAACTCTTTGTATTAAATGCAGGGAAATCACCAACACACTTGCCACTTGACAGGGCACCTGCACAAAACACAGACCTGCAGTGCACAGCACAACATATATCATACTCCCTGGTGTCCCCTTGACAGTTACCACACACAGATGCATATGTATGCACATACAGACATATAAATAAATGTACGCACACAAACCTCTATTTTATATATACTTACATGTGCATATATACATATACACACACACACACACACATATATATATATATATATATATGTGTGTGTGTGTGTATATGTATATATGCACATGTAAGTATATATATATATATATATATATATATACATAGATATAGAAGCTATGGATATATGCACACACACACATATATTTTATATATATAGATATATATATATATATATATATATGTGTGTGTGTGTGCATGCATATAGATATATATAGGTCTTTGTCATAATGCTGAAAACTCATAATATGTTTTTGCAGGGGGACAAGCCTGTATCACCCATGTGGGGGGCTTTGCCTCCCACACCTGCTTAACTTATATACACTAACTCCATTATCACACAGCCTTAGAAAAAAGAAGAAAAAACACCACCCAGTGAATCAGTGCTCAAGAGTAAACACAAAGAAGAAATTACACCATTGCATATTTTCTACACAATTTTATACATTTTTTTTCAGTTTTCAGTGAAATGAGTTTTCAGTGTTATGAGTTTTCAATGAAATGGGTTCAACCTTATGAGTTTCAGTGTTATAATTGTTCAGCATTATGACAGGGATGCATATATGGTTGTATTTGTATACATATAATAATACCAACTTTTTGACATGCCAAGTACTGGCATCTTTATGACAAAATCTTGTCTACAAGGAACTATGCATGCATAACAAAACTAGACATACAAAACATTGTTTTTTTGCAGGGAGGCATGCCCCACCCCTTCAATCCCCCTACACCCTGCTAATTATGTATACTAACTCTGAGATCTCATAAATACAAGGTAAGCATATGTTCCCTATCTCTGGAAATTGTTCAGTCTCTGTTTCATCAATCAACAGCTGTTAGTTTATGACTAAATGCACACTCAAATTAACAAAATCCCAAATCACAAAATGTCAAGACCAGAATTGTGAAACTGCATTTAGCTAAAAATTTAAAATATTGATAAATATATTCGAATGTCATACTGAAGTTAAGCCTTGTGCGATATCCCTTTAGAGTTTTGTAGTGTGTAGGAAAAAGTATGGCACTGTTAGTTGCTGACTGAGTGAAACTTTGGGTAGGTGTGAAATATATTTGTGTTTAAGTGGAGATGTAAAGAAAATGTTAAAGGTAGTGTTGTTTTTTTCATGTTTATTAATTGGTACATTGGTAAGGAAGTCCGTTACTTGTATTTACTTATGTGATTGTGTTGCACCTAAGATGTGTTGCCGTACAGAGTAGAACTGTATATTTAGCGATGTTCATCGTGTTACACTGCTGCAGTCATTACACTTGGGTTATCCTGCTGTCAGGCGGTTCCCCAGTCGGCCTGAGTTTCAAAGCCTTGGTCTGGCGTCGGTTGCCGTCGCCTCCTCCCTGACGTCAGTGCGATAGGGGTATATAAGATGCAGCTGACGCCATTTTCTTCAGTCTTTCTTGCCGCATGGTGCCCGAAGCAAAAGCAGTTCGCAAGTGCCGGTCGGCCGTCTCCTGAGATTTTCATTCCGAATCCAGAACCGAAGTCTTCTACAAAGCTAAGTACCCCGTTGGGTAAACTTTTTCTTGCCTCAGACCGATGTCAGTAAAAGTTAATAACTGTATTTCTTGTGGGAGGAAAATATCTCATAAGGATTTCCATTCTTATTGTATCCCATGCCTAGGCCCCGACCACAACGTCACTGGTTGTCGGTTTTGTGCTAGGTTTAACAAGCGCACTATTAAACGTCGGTTTGATTTTGCCCAACATTATTTTGGTAGAAAATTCAATTATACCATGCCATCGGAACTTCTGATGACCAGAATACATAAAAAGCGCAAAGACAAGGATAGGCATCCGAGGCCCAAAACTGACGACGAAGCCTCTTCTTGGCCAGTCACCGGTTCTCCGGTTTTCAACGAGGCACCTTCGCAGCCCCTGACGACCACTTCTGTAGAACCACAGGCCGCTTCTGATTCCCACGTGGAGATGGCTGGGCCTTCGGATGCACAAGTTATTCAGCCTACCGAAACTAACCCTTCAGAGGGATCCAGAGTAGCTGAGCTGCCCGCAGCTTCAGAGGGTGTTTTCAGACCTACTCAGTTAAGCATTAAACCCTCTGCTAAGTCTAAACCAGCTTTAAAATCAAAGAAACAAATACAGCCTTCTCCAGCACAGGCCTCCATGCCTAAGAAACAAATGCTCAAAATGGCCGAAGACCTAATCACTCTGATCAGGGGGTCCCATCTCCCTCCTGATAGAAGGCCTAGACAGGATGCAGACTATGATTCATCCAACCAGGTGTCCATCTCTTCAGTTTTATCCTCAGACCTAGGATATTCTTTACCCCCTTATGAGGATTCTGATGCTGAGGAGTCAGTTCCATCAGCCTGTCTGCCTGAGGACTACTCCTTTGGGGAAACCTTGCATACCATGAGGGAGCATTTCCATTGGGAAGGCCAGGATTACTCAGAATCCAAGAAAAGGCTCAGAGACTTCCTTTTATTACCTCAACACAGACTCCTTGCTATTCCGCCAGTGTTAGATATTGTGGATGATGTGTATACTGAATCCAGCTTAAATCCTGATTCCTTACCTCCAGCCCCAGTTAAACCTGACAGATACTACAGAGAGTCCCTGACTCACACACATTTCTGTACAAAAGCCCTGTTGCTGACCCTGAAACTATTTCTCAGGGACCCAAAGGGGTTAAGGCCTCATCAGCCAAGAATCCAGTTTCCTCTGACAGAGATTCCAGAGCATTAGACAGATGGGGAAAGAAAGTATATACGTCTGCAACTTTAGCAATGAGAGCCTTAAATTGCCAGTTTCACATGCTAAAATATCAGCCATTTTTACTGTCTCAGTTGAAACAAAAAATGCTTCCAGATTCAGATCCTCCTACTTTTAAAGAAGTGCAGGATTTTTTTGCATGCAGCTGAACAGGTGGGAAAACATACTTTGCAATGTGGTTTTCATTCTTTAGAGGCCTCCTGTAGAGCAGCAGTTACAGGCTCTGTCATTAGAAGACATGCTTGGTTAAAAGAACATACGTTACCAGATCATGTTAAAGCAAAATTATTGGATGCACCTTTGCAGCAGGATGTGTTATTTGGAGTTAAGGCAGAAGAGGTATTAAAGAAAATGGAGGATAAGGCAAAATCTATGCAAACGGTGAAGGATTTCTTACAGGTTCAGCCTCCTAGATTTAACAGAAATTGGTCAACTAAGAATTGGTCCTTTCCAGTTACAGACAGACCTCAAAGGGGCAGATACAGACATCTAAGAGGTAGAGGTCAACCACAAGGTCCTTACAGGCCTCGACAATGGGTTGCATCAGGCCAGAAAGAAGGGGAAGACAGGCCCCAACCATATAAAAAGCAGCCCCAATGACTTCTCACTATAGCTGCCAAGCAACTCTCTCTTGGCAGCCTCCTTGGGAAGAAAACTGGCACTTTTCTATCACAATTGGCATATGATCACCAAAGACAAATGGGTTCTCAACATTGTATCTCAAGGTTACAGGTTCCACTTTCACACTCTGCCAAGGTTAAAAGGAATGCCAAATCTGCCACCAAATCAATGGGTAGAGGCTCAAAAACAAATTACAGCACTCATGGATATGAGAGCTATTCAAAAGGTACCACCACAGGAGCAAGGACAATAATTTTACTCAAGACTCTTTCTGGTTCCCAGAAAGGACAAAGCCTGGAGGCCCATTCTGGATCTTTCTTCTCTAAACACTTACCTGGATGTTCCAAAATTGAAAATGTTCCCATGCTGGGCAAGAAAGCTTGGCTCGTGACATTGGACCTCAAGGAGGCATACCTGCATGTCCCTATCAGACAAAACTGCAGAAGATACCTCAAATTCATAGCTGGTTCAATGCACTATCAATTCTTTGCACTGCACTTTGGCTTATCTACTGTGCCCAGGGTCTTCACAAAGTGCCTGGCACCAGTAATTGCATTTTGCAGACAGAAAGGAATTCAAATGTATCCGTACCTGGATGACTGCCTGATTCAAGCAGAGAGCAAGGACATTCTTCTAAAGCATCTGGCATTTGTAAAAAAGTTATTAAGTTGCCTGGGGTACACAGTAAATGAAAAGAAATCAAAACTAGTGCCCTCACAAGAGATAATATTCCTGGGTGCCAGCTTGAACACAATGGCCCAGATGGCATATCTCATGCCAGACAAGCAAGGACAACTGACCCAATACTTTCAATTGATGGCAACAAAGACCCAACTCCCTGCAAGAAAAATTCTGCAGGCCTTGGGCTACATGGCATCTTGCATACTACTAATTCCATATGCCAGACTGCATATGAGGAAACTACAATGGTACCTAAAGAATGTATGGTCTCAACACTGTCAAAGTTTGGAAACAGTTATACCACTAATTCCTTGCCTTCAACAGGAGTTTCAATGGTGGGCTCAAGCTTGTCACCTCAACAAGGGACAGCCTTTTACTCGACCCACAGCCAGGCAAACACTGACAACAGATGCATCGGATTACGCTTGGGGAGCAGACATGGCAGGCAACTGTATTCAGGGAAAGCGGCCCGCAGAACAAAGGCCATCTTCACATCAAAAAGAGATGCTAGCTGTACAAAATGCCCTTATAGCTTTCAAGGACCTGCTGCATCCAGGACAACTACTACTGAAGACAGACAACACCACAGTTATGTGGTACATAAACAAGCAAGGGGGCACTCACTCCTACCCCCTCTGCAGACAGGCCATAACCTTGTGGAACACAGCTCTAAACTATCAAGTTCATCTGCAAGCACAATTCCTGCCAGGAGAGAAAAACACACTGGCAGATGACTTAAGCAGAAACATCATGGATCCCCATGAATGGGAATTGAATCCACAAATATTCAGAATGATAACACAGAAATGGTGGAGCTCGGACATAGATCTGTTTGCATCCCCAATGAACTGCCAGCTACAGAAATTCTGCACAAGGAGTTACCATCCACAAGCATGGAAAGTGGATGCCCTCTCATTCAGCTGGAAAAACCTACAAGTATACATTTTCCCACCACTACCTCTCCTTCCAAAGGTACTCATAAAAGCCAGGCAAGAAGAGCCAAAGATGATCCTGATTGCACCAGACTGGCCACGCCAGCACTGGTACCCAATCTTAAAGAACTTAGCACAAGGACCACCCTGGATTTTGCCTCAAATCCCACATCCGCTGACTCAGCACAACAATCAGATACTACACAGCCAGCTAAAGACCTTAAACCTAGCTGCATCGAAGATTCCTTAGTCAAGCAGGCAATGCCGCTATCCAAAGTTGTTATGGATGTCGTTCTGGAGGCCAGAAGGCTTAGTACCAGGAAAGCCTATTCAGATAAATGGAAGAGATTCTGTGCCTGGAACCAAGCTCACAGTCTTGACCCTCATGTCCCAAACGTTCCTCAGATACTACAATATCTAACTGAGATGCTGGACAGAGGCCTCTCTTTCTCATCCATCAAGATCCACGCCTCTGCCATCCTCTGCTCATTACAACACAGATTCACCAATTTTCTCTAATCCTTTGCTAAGACAGTACCTCAGAGGGGCTAAAAACATGAGACCACCCCGTAGAGCACCTTCTCCAACTTGGGACCTCAACTTTGTTTTGGAAAAATTAACTTTACATCCTTTTGAGCCAGCTAACACAGCAGAATTAAAATATATCTCTTGGAAAACTGCTCTGCTCCTGGCAATAACATCAGCACAAAGAGTTTCAGAATTACAGGTACTAATGGCAGTGGAACCTTTCCTCATTTTCCACCAGGACAGGTTGTCTTTAAGAACTTAACCCTACGTTTATGTCAAAGGTGGCATCCAGTGTGGCTCTAAACCAAATTATTCATTTGCCAACTTTTTATCCAAAACCACAGAATAAAGGGGAGAAACTACTGCATTCCTTGGACATTCACAGGCAGTTGCACTTCTACTTGGACAAAACCAAAGCTTTCAGGAAATCTGAGCAATTATTGGTAGCATATGCTGTAGGAGTACAGGGAAAAGCCATTTCAAAACAGACTATTTCAAAATGGATAGGACATTGTATACGTTTCTGCTATACACACCATGGGAAGCCTGTACCTAACAGCATTAGATCTCACTCCACTAGGGCAACAGCCACTTCAACTGCCTACCTCAGAGGTGTACCTACCAAGGATATTTTGGAAGCAGCAACTTGGAGTTCTGTGCATACCTTCACCAAGCATTACCATCTGCCTCTATACTCTAAATCCAGAGCTGGCTTTGCTACTGCAGTGCTGCAGGGCCTTATAGCCACCCCTAATGCCTTAAAGAACCAGCCACCCTACCTCAGCTTTGGGATTCTACCCAAGTGTAATGACTGCAGCAGTGTAACACGATGAACATGGTACAGTTTTGTACCTACCATAAATGTAGATGTTCGAGTGTAAACACTGCTGCAGTCCAGGTTACCCTCCCTCCTTCCCCTCTTACTTGCTGGTACGTACCTATGTCTTCTACCCTTTACTACCTATGGGGAGTATTAGCTGGTAGCTGAAAGTTGTTGTTTGCTTTTCTTATGTATGTTTTATTAGCAATTTGAATTGCCTATCTATTTGGGGGCACCTGACATCTTGGGCAAGAAAAACTGAAGAAAATGGTGTCGGCTGCATCTTATATACCCTTGTCACACTGACATCAGGGAGGAGGCGACAGCAATCGACACCAGACCAAGACTTTAGAACTCAGGCCGACTGGGGAACTGCCTGACGGCAGGATAACCCAAGTGTAACGACTGCAGCAGTGTATACACTCGAACATCTACATTTATGGTAAGTACAAAACTGTGCTTTTTCTTTGGTGCACTGCGATCTCAGAGTTGATATATTAAATTAGCAGGGGGTGTGGAGGATGCAGGAGGCCGCTCCTCTCTGCTTAACCACACAGAATTAGATAGGTGTTTGTTTTTATTCGTTGATGTGTTTTACAGAGGTGCAGGGTTGGAAGGTTAGCTTCCGTTTTTGATTTTCGATATTTTGAGTTACGGTAGATTCAGCATAATGCACTTCTGCAATTCTGGTCTCGACATTTTGCAATTAGGGATTTTGTTAATTTAAAATTTGAAAGCAGATCCATATGTTTTTATACACACACACATGTATGTATATATGTATATATATATATATATATATATATATATATATATATATATATATATATATATAAAATATATCAAAACTGAAATTGGTATCCAGGCAAAGGTCAAGCCAATGCGCAAGAAAAAGGTGTAAGATTTCCAAAACATATTTGACACACCATGGCTAAAATAATAAAATAACAAGTTTAATACAAATAATAAAATGTAATTTTACTGGTCTGAAGAAGCTGTGTTTTGTACCATGAAAGCGCTCACCATATACATTTTATCATTTTTATTAAAGTTGTCATTTTATTATTTCAGCCGCAGTGCGTCAAGTGCATTTTGGAATTCACACACACACACACACACACACACATATATACATACACACACAACCACAGAGAATTAATTTATTGCAGTACATAGTACAAATATTGAATTATTAAAAATAAATGGTTACAGGAAGAGAGAGAGATTCACAATGTTTCGTGATTTATTTTTGATCGAAATGCTACACACAACATCGTAATCTTCTTGCCTTCTTTTCTTTCAGGACATAAGTAAACGTCTTTCTCTTCCTATGGACATTCGTCTTCCACCTGAGTTTTTGCAAAAGTTACAGATGGACAGTCCTGACCTACCAAAGCCAGTAAGCAGAATGTCACGTAGGGCCTCACTGGTGAGTAAAGTAGCTTTTCAGTGGTTGTTCGTCTACAGAAATACTGCATTTGTCATTAACAGTCAACTTTATAGACTGTCTGACTACTTACAAGGCAAAAATCTAATCTGTCGCTGTAGTTAATGTGTAGTAACTGTTTCTCTGTCTTCTCTCTTTCCTGTTATCTCCAAAATCCCTTCTTATGTAATCAACTTGATGACTCAGAGGGAGGCTGTCTGTGCTGATGGTGACCCATCTTTGAGGAAAGATATAGGTGTCTAGTATGTATCGTCTCGATTTTCTGTAATTCGAGTATATGGGTCTTCGATATTATGACGAAGACCCATATATAAATATAAATATATATATATATATATATATATATATATATATATATATATACAGAGAGAGACAGATTTCTGTGATATATTGATTTTTTTTTAATTATCATAATAAAATAAGCTTTTTTTATCATAGTATCTTGGATATACATTATATTCTTGTTTGTATTTGGGATACCATTTTGGGAAGGCCCTGGACCTTATCAAGCATTTTTGGTCAGCTTGCCACCTGTAAAGAAGACTTTAGCATAGTAGGCATGCCTTCCATGCTTTAATTTCATTGTTTTACAAATCTAAGGGTTAATATTTCTCTACATTTTATATTTTTAGATTTCTAGGTTAAATAGCCTAGCTGTGAAAATTGTTTCTTGGGATTTGTTTATTTTTTATGACACTCTCCCTTCCAAATGTAAACACTTCATCTTGTCTCAAATTATGTGCAGTGCTAAAATCACATGTAAAAGGTAAAGTAAAATGTATGTTACCCATCAGTTCATATCATCTGTAAGTACACCTGCCCTTAACTCTGCTGTCACTCTGTCTCTGTACTCTGATCTAACCTTTCGATATGCACAAACACCCACAACTGGCTGGCTTTCTGTAATCCTAAGATATATTGACTCTTTCTATACATTGTAAATTATGCTCAGTTGGTGTTTACTTGCCCTGTAATTTCATTATATTTCTGTCTTCTAGTCATGGTGACTTACTGTATGCTGTCCTCACTCAGAGACTAAAATTGGTCATAAATAATCAGTGCTGTAGGTCCAGCACCACAGGCAGAGGGCCACTGCACCCCTGGAAGGGCATTATTTCCCCAGCAGTGCATATCCTGGAGGGTGCTGTTGTGCTTAGACAATGTTCCATCTGTTAAACTGTTTCATTTTTGCTTTTTTATTAGTGCATACTTTGTTTATATTTTTAATGTGAAATAATTCCTCCGCTGATGAAAAATAGTCCCACCTCAATTTTTCAAAGTTGCTGTAGCTTATGTTATTGTTGAAGTAAGTATTTTACATCCAAAATATGTTCGTTATTTAATGTCAAGACACACACACGCATACACTGAAAGTCACATGCAGAGAGAGACAGACTAACACTCGTATACACAGAAACACAGACAGAGGGGCATACATGGAAACACAAAAACACACTTGCCCTGTAATGGCAGCCATGTTCTAGATGGAGTACACTTCAGCTGTCATTATGATCAAATGAATGAAGAAAAAAAATCACATAGCACAAAACATTGCCTCCTACTCCCCAACTGACCATGGTTTTGCAGAACATCCCCAATTTCGCCTAATTTATTGTCTAGTAAATGACTATGAATTACAGGTAGTCAATAAAGCTGGACATTATAGTTTCATACTTATGAAAATGGTGTTGGGCCTCACAACACCGCTGGGAGGGCATTATTTACCAAATAACACCCATCCCATCAAGCATTATTGCATGTTTATTTTAAATTTTGATCATCTGAAGATTGAACAGTGTGAAATATACATTTATTTGTTATTAACAGACTTTTTTTTTCTTTTCAGTCTGACATTGGATTTGGGAAGCTAGAAACCTATGTGAAATTAGACAAGCTTGGTGAAGTAAGTTATGAAATTTCCTCACGTCATAGCATGTATGTCATTATATAATTAATCACTGTATAATGGCAGGGAGTTAGTAAGAACATTATCTGCTTTTTTCCTTTGTATGTTGGTATTATACAAGTTTAATGTATTAATTAAAATTATTAACATTATCCTTTTTTTCTTCAGGTTTTCTTTCCTGAATGCATAGTATGCTGTGCAATTTTAGTGTTTTTTTAAACCAGTTATACATTTTATTGAAATTCAACAACATGGTCTTACAACACAGGTATTTTTGAAACTGCAGTACAGTCAGATTTCCATAATTTTAATACTGCTATAGGTGCTGGATTGTAAAAACCACATAGCTTTGACAACTCTTCAAAATGCTGCACAGTATCAGTCTCCACTCCATGGATTCTGTTCTAGACAATCTATAGTCAGGTAAACCCACCTGTCTCTTCTTACTTGCAGATGTATTACCTCTAGAGTAGTTGCTTACCTAATACAGCACCAATTAAGAGTACAACCTTATTGACTAAGTAATGTTTGATTTTTGAGCTCTGGAATGGTGCACAGAATGTTTTTGGTTTAAGTTCCTCCTCATGTTTATGCATTTTTTCACAACAAAATTTGTTTTATTGGAATGAGGCACAAGAAATGTTTGTAGCATTTGCAGTGCTAGCACACATCTGTAATTTGAACATTTATAACAACATCGATAGGTTGGGTGGAAAAAAGGTTTCATTCCACTATGACTCCCATGATCCAACTTGTCACGTGATACATTAGACTGCAGAAAGCTATCTGCAAGTGAAAATACATGAAACAAATGCTGAACAAAATATACAGATCCTCCATAAAGGCATAGATAATGAAATGCATTGCCAGGTACAGCCAGGATAACCTGGAGGAGGAAGTCATTGTGAAGATATTATGAGCCACTCTGTCCTGAGGCGTTTGATAACTTTATCTTGTTAACAGTGATGCAGTGTACCCTCAGTTCTAATTTTGACTCTTTAAGACTTGAAACGTCAGGACTTTTCCCAGTGGTGGTGGGGTAACACCACAATGAAAATAAGAGAAATGACAAGCTCTTTTATCTATCATCTTACCTACAGACTGAGAAAATTATTCCTAATACGTATTTTCTTTGGTGAAAGAGCCTGGAAAGTCACAAAACAGGATTTTTCTTGTCCATAAATTGTTTTCCTAAACAATTCACCCTGAGAAAAGAACCATAGCATATGGATTAAATCATTTGATTTCCTTTCTGCTTTTTCTGCAAACACTCTTAGCATCTGCTCTAATCCTGTTTACAAATGTGGGGAAAGTAGTGAACATACCACCAGATTTTAAAGCAATGTACTTAAAAACTTTGCTGAGGGGAGTGGTTGGTCATAGCTTCTGACCTACAGTCAGATCATTTTTTTCTATTACAGGGGTTAATGGAATTCCCAGTACTTATTTATTTTTTTCAGTTTTGGAGGTAAAAGTACTAAAGAAAAATTGATCATACATCTTACTCACCTTAGACTGTGGGCCTACCATAAAAGCATTCATTTTCCCAGTGTGAAAGCTTGCAAGATCCAGGGGGGTGTCATCTTGCCTTTGAGGATTATTTCTAGATCTGGTACAGTAATAGGGTGGAGCCAGAGCATCAAATCTACCCCTGTAGCAGTTGTCACTCAACAGAAGGGGCTACCAAAAATACTGTTTCACACATCTGAGGCTGTAACAAGGCTCTAACTTCCAGTGTAACAGAAAAGCATAGATTGAATAATGTACATTGATCTCTGCCTGCTCCCAGGCTTAAGCAGTCAGCATCCCAGATTCAAGCCAAGATGTCAGGTGAATAAATAGGACATTACCTTGGGGATTGATTCTCCAAATACTTATTTTTTTTATATACCATGATATGAATGGATCCCATTTATTTTACTGTAAGAGATTCAGTCATTCACTTCACATCATAAGTTCATAGATTAATTGTAAGCTATTGATCCAGAGGACCATTAGCAGCCTAGCCACAATGTCCCAAATTATTGGTGCCAATTAATTAATTTGTACATAGCTTCAACCCCTTTTAGTGAGGGCTTGAGTGGCTAGGGTGTATTTATGATTGTTCATCTATTAATCCATGTTATGCTTAAAGAGGGTCAGGGAACTACGTTGAGCAGTTTTAAATTTTTTTCTCCATTTTCTAGTATTTGCATCCTCAGCCTTATGACAAAATGAAGTTATATCTTCACATTTCAAAGAAATGTTCATATCCCTAGGACCAAAGGGGGTTACTAAAAAGTCTAAATGGCAAACTGTTCAGCAGAACCTAATATTTACAGTGACAGCACTGATTAAATTATTGGTCTTTAACTGGATACTCTAAACCACAATAATCAAATTAAATAAAATTTTTGTAAAATGTTTATAAAACCTGAATAACCACTTAAGCTGCACACATGCTATTGACAGCATTTTATTCATCGTTTGTGAGCCTTCACATGAAGCAGTTCTGTTTTTATTATTTGTCTGCCGAGATATTTACATAAATATAAAAATTAAGACATTATAAATATGGTTTATGAACTATATTTAATAATAGCTCTTTAGATGCAGTAGACAAAGGTCAGCTATCAATGCAGATGTATTGTCCATCATGTACGCTTTGACTAAATATTTCAGTTACTTGTATGTAGCATGGTTTTGCTATTACTAATGCAGTTATAAGCAGCAGTATTACATTTTGAAGCATTATGACGCTGATCCTGGAAGCATCACTAGGGTTTTAACAAGTTATTCCTTCACACCCATGCAAGGTAAAGCTTAGAACAGATCTCCACTCTTGGCCAATATTCCCCATTTGATTTCTGCCCAGACCAATCTCCAATTTTCTTCGGTCAATCTAGTGGAAGGTTTCACAAAATCAGTAACCGCATAATTGAAACAGTAGACTAAAAGGCACAGCAGCTGTGTCCTCCTAAAAACTTAAGCCAGCCTAAGTTGCTTGAAGCTGTTAAAGTTACAGAATATTGACTTATAAACTTACAAACTTTTGCCTTGAATCACTAAGAACTTTCAGTGGTTAAGCCCTTCAATGGCATGCATACATACCTACATAGCAAGCAGACAAACATGGTACTGATCTGCATTTTGCAACACAGACTTTTCTAACAACAGAGAAGGAAGCAATAACCAGCCATCAAGATTCCATAGAATTTGGTCTTTTACTATGCCTATAATAAACTGGCATGTTTATCTATGATTTGTATGCAGGTGAAATCTTATTTGATACTTTGAGGAGCCAAGATGTAAACTCCACCGGAGGATGTAATTTTCCATAGGGCTGGACAACAGAGGGAGTTCACACAAGTCCTGATCCTTTTTAAATTGTTATTGCTTAAGACTGTATAATCAATAGTTACCTGCAAAACACATTCAACAAGACTGACAGGGGATTTCAAGATCTAGAATGTTATTTGTGTTGACTAATTTAACAAGGACAAACCCCTACAGCCACAAGATGCACCATGGCATTGTATTATATATGCCAGTTCAGAGGCTAAGAGGAGAGGTATAAAAGAATGGAGGAGAAAGGGGCGTTGCTGTCATTTGCCAAAACTGAGAGAGAATGTTTTATGAATAACTACCACTGACTGTCACCATGGCAGATAGCTCTGAACAGAAGGATCGATCCTACTCCTTAAACTGAGCACAAAACCCACTCCATCCAAACTTATTCAGAAAAATGTCTAGTTCATGTAGTTGGAAAGTATCATTATGATCAGCAATGACTGTATCCCATAGTACCTTTGTATTATTTACCCATAATACCTTTGTATTATTTACCCATAGTACCTTTGTATTATTTATACCACACAAATGTAGTTTGAAGAGTCACAGTAACATGTGAAGCCTGCTTGTTTTCTAAGAAGGTGGCCTCTTACCTGTTATACATGATACGTTAAAGTTTTTGCTAGGATTGTGGCTCCAAGAGTGAGTTAAATAAGATGCCGTGACCCTGCATGCTGACGTTTTTCCCCAGGAATGAAGATGGAGGAAATCCTATGGCAGACAGAAGCTAGGAAGGCCAGATTTCACAGTCATGCTGTTATATAAATAAGCAGGAGTATAAGGGAGATTTTCCCATAAAGCACTTTATACACAACTTTACTAAACCCTTCAGGGAATGGGCAGGGGGCTTTCTCTGATCTTTAGGGATTGGATTGCTTCTTTCCCTTCCTCCAACATGAGTCAGATTAATGGGGTGGCCGACCACTATTCCTCCTCTTCATCCAATCATTTTGTACAAGACTCCCTAAATATAATGGCTAATGCCTTCTGTTTGAGCTGCATCAGAAGAGGCTGACTAAAGCTGTTCAGAACAGTCTGTACACTCTTGTTACAACTTTCATATGGAACATTTTGACCCCTCTGTCCACTCAGGCCACTGAATGACATACTTCTACCTAGATGAGCAGACAGAAAGAAGCTGGTTAACTTGGATAAGCATTGGAAAACCAATTTATATCTGAAAGTCAGAAATCTGAGGTTGCTACCCATCAACAGATAATGCTTGGTAAGCACACATGATATTTCTACATGAGTGGACTCATGTTCTGGAGAAGCAGCTGATCCACATCATACTGATATGGTCCACTATACTCTTCAATTTTGGCATGTGTTTATTTGTATGTGCAATACAGTAAGTTGATGCTCTGCAATGGTGAACTCTTTAATAGCTATCTACTTAAAATTGTAACATTCAGACCCTGATTTAATATGAGAGATAGTCAAGGTTAGTTTGTCCTGCATTCTGTTTGAAAAGTCTTCACCGTTTGACACTGTTGGAAGGAGTCCTTGTCCTATCCCCAAAGTACTGTAACAGCTGATAGGACCATAGCACAGTCTGCATGATCTGTAAGGGATATGGGATATATTTTTGTGCTGATAATCTAAGAAAGCAGCATCTTGGAGAGTATGCAAAGAAATAAGTTCATGACTTACAAAGTACATCATGCTGTCCATTCTGCAAACTTCTTGGCATTTTGCTTTAGTTTGATTTGTATTTAAAATAATATTTTTTTTTTATCATTGGATAAGTCAGGCTCATCACTGTAGAGTTTTATGGAAAGGAACGTGTGCTCTGATGCACAAAATAAATGTGCGATATATGAAGGAAAAATGCAGAAGATGGACTTGTGTACATGTAATATAAATAGACACCAGCGTTGTGTGGAAGGGAGTGGACAAGACTAAATTATTTTAACTAGCTTTCTCTGAAGAAGCCAACGTGGTAATTAGATGATAGCAATACATTTGCTGCAGATTAATTTATCCTGATTGCTGGAAAATTCTAGACAAGCCAGAGCTAATCTAAACAATAGTGTCTAGGTTTATGATTTACTGTGGAGTTGCCTGGTAAGAGAAGTTCAATTTGAATTTGTATTCTATGTTTTACCACTGTTTTTCACTGTTTATAGGAAGGAAGGGATAGCTAGTAGGCAAGAAGATTTACTTTGATTTATATTTTGTTGTTTTACCTTTAATTGTCACTGTTGGCTGTTAGAAAGGGATAGGTTTTAGACAATTAAGCTTTAGCCATCCCAAGGGGCCTAGTCAGCTGTAAATTCATACAGACTGTAGAGTGGACAATCCAGAGCTTAACTAAACAATCCTGTGTTGATTTGGGATTTATTGATTTTTGCTGTTAAAAGAGTTGCTACTGTGAACAATAGTAAAGGAATTCAGCTTTTGTCTGACTTTCACAATGTGTACAGTCAGAGCCACAATTTAACTTTACTGTACTTACTTTAGTATTTAGTTATATATTTTTGTGTGATTTTTTTTTCACAGGAATTGATTTAAGTTCTCTCTAAAGTCTGTGGTAACTGATTTTGATTATATTTTTATTATTTTGTATTAATTTGAAGCTAAATATGGATTCCTTAAATGAGTAAGCCATTAATGAGTTGCTGAAGCACAAATACCTTGTACAGTATAATAAAGTCTATGTATATTAAAAGGGAACACCTGATAATACTGGTGATGTGTTCCTCATGTCAAAAGCTTGGATGATTTGCTTCCCGTTATTTGTAGTAAATCTAGAATAACTGATTATTACACTTGTTTGGACAACTGTTGTTACATATATATTAATAACTGGGCTGGTGAGATAAATAGTGTTACCCAAAGGGCAAATAGAACACATTTAGGAAAGGATGTGCCTGTTGTCTGTAAAGATCACTCAACCCCTATGAAACAAGACCATGCCCCTGACAACTTTGGAATTCTGGGTACAAGTAGTCAGCAATCTGATGAGTCAGGGAGTTTAGAAGGAAATAAAAATGAAAGAAAGGAGCAAGTTCACAACAAATAAGGAAGAAAAAGAAATTTGTAAAAGTGTGTAAAGTTACGAAAATACATAGTAAGAATGTTACTGTTTTGCTATGTAACACATAGATTACAACGAATGACATTTTTCTAGCAGAAAACCTTCAGTCTACAGAAAAGGGAGCATGTTTACAAAAGAAAAAGTAGAAAAAAGAAGGCATTGGGAGGTGAAAAGGAAGAAATCAAAATTGAATGTGGAAGGACTAAAGAATATTACTGTAAGAAAAAAAGAGAAGATAGATCTCGACACCATGGCTCAAGCTGTGGATGTACAAAGTCAACCGGATAAGAACTGTATGCTAGCGAATGTAATATGCAATGAAAACAGTGGGATTAATAAGACTAATGGTGATGAAGATCATTCCTCTGTAACAACTGATAGAGCTGATATTACATTAGAAGATGAAGATTCTTCGGAGCTGGTTAGAAAAGATATTCTTGTGATTGGAGATTCAATTATTAGAGAAACTGTTACTTACATTTGCAGAGAAGATAATGAACATTGAATCATGTTATGCTTGCTAGGAGCAAAAACAGATGATGTGAGACAAGCCTTAGAATGCTTTAATGTAAGGAACTATGGATCTGTTTTTATTCATGTCTGTACAAATGATCTCCTCTACAAAGCCTCTCTGACTGTTAGTAGAGAACTTACAGCCCTCTTAGATAGTGTAGCTTGTAGTGGTATTAGGACGTATTCTTCACAAATCACATATAGAAAGGAGAGTCAGGTCAATGTGAGTGAAAAGATTTTTTTGGTACATGCCTGCATAAAAAAAGAAAATGTAAAAATATGTGGAGCATCCAAGCATAATTCTGAGTACATGTGTTCAGACAGAATGGCGTGCATTTGTTAAGATCAGAGAAGAAAACTAAACTGTTTGTCTATATTCTGTTTAATCTCGTCAGCAGTTTTAACCAACAGGCCTAAATCACAACCCCTACTGCTGAATAATGTAATATCAATGTTCCCTTTAGAAAAGTTACCAAAGTCAGTGGTCACTTTAGACAGTCAGATCACCCGACCTCTGGGAATATTTCTCTTCATGCAAGTGGGATGAGCACTAAGGTAATGTAAATAATTGTTAGAGAAACAAGTTTTTTTTTGTAGATCCCACTAGAAAAACTTTGATTAGAAGCATCCTAACTACCACATCCACATATGGAACACTTTCTCCTACTTGGCCCAAGATAAAGCTTAAAAAGCTAGGACTGTTATTCATGTCTAACAAATGCATCTATCTGATCTAAAGATGTATCAGTAATAAAAGCAGGTTGTCCATCAATCTCTTGTACATCTTAACATGTCATTAAAAATATGGAATAGTTTTTAGAAGTTGGGTCTCCCACTACCCCATGACAAGGTTAGCAAAAGAGAGTGCAACAGTGGTACCTATAGCAACCTCCTTTAACTGTTGATAATATCTACCATTCAACAGAAAAAAGTTATTTTCTAACATCACCATCATCATCATAGACCAGTAAGACTAATGGGTGTCTTGTTGCTTAAGTCAGTGGTGGGGTCATCCTTATGAAGGGACATCACCAGCGCAGTCCGCCATTGATCAGGAATGTAACATATGGCAAGAGTTAGGTTAAACAACTTGAGCAGTGGCATCACCAAGGGCTTGCTTAATACTGTCTATAATGCATTCCAGAATGTTATCTGGACCTATTGAAGTAGTAGTTATGGTTTTGGAAAGCACTTTGAGGATATGGTCCTTGGAGATTGTGTGTGTGTGTGTGTGTAGGGGGATAAGTGACTTTAAGATATTTTGGAGTTGGCATGAAAGTTTCAGAGAAGAAATTTGCAGCAAACTTCTTAACAAATATGTTGGTGATGTCTTCAGGATTTGAATAAGAGGTGCTATTAAAGATAAGTTCTGAGCTGTGATGTGAATTTTTCCTTGGTTTTCTAATGCAGCAGGAGAAGGACTTACTATTCTTGGCCTCAAACGCAAGCCTACATTAATGGGATGCTTTATTGGTCTTATCTGCCTTCAGTTTTCTGATGAGATGTTTTATATTTTCACTGTGATGAGAAATTCTGTCCTTACATGGTAATGTAAGCAGTTTGTACCTTCTGTTGTAAAGTTCATTTGTATCTACTGTACTGACAAATTGTTACTGAATTTTCTACTGTATTTGGTCTGGGTGGGAAGACCCTTATTGTATTCATCCAAGTGAGTGTAAAGATCCTTTGAACAGGTGAATGCATACACTGGTTCTACTTTGGGGATAATACAGGAGAAGCTTAGTGATCTTTCTCTAAAGAGGGTGGTGCTTGTAACCAGGGAAGAGGATGTTCTGATGGTAAAGGTTACCACTTGAGGATTGGAATTGAAAACTGAGAGGCCAACCATAGGCAGGAAGCATACCAGAGCTGAGTTTGTAAGAACTAGGTTCAGGTTATTACTGCCCCCTATAAGGTTGCAGACAATTTTATCCAGAGAATTCTTGTTTGTCCAATCTAAGAAACATTATTCACACCTGACATTACAAGTCTCAGGAACATGATGCTGCCAAGGATTAGACAACCATCTCTAACAGGGAGGTTTTCCAGTAATTCCAGTAATGCTAGAAACTCTAGGAACTTATGGTCTTGTGGGGCCATGGTATGAGATCTGTAATAAGGTATAGGTTGAAGGTCTGACAAAATAATGAGGATCCTATGGTGGGATAACATGAAAGAAGTAGTTTAAGAAGAGTGATAGAAAGATCTGCTGTGGCATTCAGGATGTTGTACAGTTTCTTGTCTCAGGGAACTTCTGTTCAGCAACATATTTCATCCGCATTCCTACAGTTTTTGTCTCAAGATGACTACTCCATAATCTCCAGCATCTCTGAAGTTATAGGTGAACTAACTGGAAACAGTGGATTCAGTGTCTTGAGCAGCTGCTCAGTATAAGTGGACTTACTGGAAAACAAAAATATAATGTGCAGTGCTTCCTCAGGTCAAAAATCATGCCATCAATATATTGAATGCCTTTGTCAAATGTGGAAGACATCGACATATTAATCTTTTTACTTTTAGAAAGGAAAAATGAAAAAAGGATTCTGCTTTAAAAGATGCATTCCAAGCATACTGTGAACCAAAGCAGAATTTGTCATGTATAAATTTCCTTTTTTACTAGAAAACAGAGTTCTGGAAGTTAATAAGTTCTCATGTTGCTGGTGTTGAATATTGACCTTGAGACTGTGAGTTTTTAAAGTTGACTAATTTCCTCATCAGGGGTAGAACTGTATGTGCAGTTAGATTGATAAGCTTGAAGATATTATTAAGAGAAGTAGATCTGATGCATGACTGATGTATGTAGAGTGAGTGAGCTTTTGAAAATTCAGCTTTAAAGCATGGCAGAAGTGGAGGTGTGCAAAATAAGAAATATAATGCTTGGAACTTATGGAAACAGTGGATCCATTATCTTGAGTTGTAGCTTAAGTTGACAGGAAAAATATAATGTACAAGACTTCCTTGTGTAAAATAATATCATCAAGGTATTTAACATTTTTACCTTTAACAAATGAGGAAGCCACCAAAGTATTAACACTTTTAAATTCTAAGACTAGAAGTGAGACAAGATGTCTGCCTTAAAAGGCAAATTCTAAGCATACTGTGATTTACATAAGAATTTATCATATATAAATAATTTCGTTTTTACTAGAAAACAGAGAGCATTGGATGTTAGCAAATTGTTTTGTGAATATTTAAATGCTAAGCCTGGGACTATGAGTTTTTTAAATGTCTAATGCTCTGATCAGTGATAGAACTGTGTGGCATTAGAAGTGATTAACTGACACACATTATTATGGGAAGTTGATCTGGATGTGGGAATCATGACTGATGTATGTAAGGTGGGTGAGCTTTTTAACATTCAGCTTTTAATCATGATTGAAGAAATGTGAAAAATAAGTGTAATTGAAAAAGATTTAATGAATATTAGTTAAAAATAAGAATGAAAGTGCTGGTCATCCAAGGTGACACCAGGTAATATATGAACAGATAAAAAGGCATAACAATTGTAAGCATTGTAGGCAATAGAAAATACTTTTCACAACAATAAGGTGTAAAAGTTATCTTGGAATCAGAACCATCTTCTTAGAGTTTCTGACTTTTTCAATTTCTCCAAATCCTTTGGATTTCTAATACCATGATGTGGAATGAACGCCATTCCTAAGTCAAAGTATGATTAAAATTCATGAAACTAGTATTGTTTCAATCTTTGATATCAGTCAGAAGTGCGCATCGCAGCACCCACAATATGCCCAGTACTGACTCCTCCTGCAATTTGTATGGAGTTACATGTATTGGTAACGTATCAAAATATGATTGTAGATTATTTTTTATAAGACCCATTGCTCCTACTACTATTGGGATTGTTGGGGGTATCTTTCTTCTACATTGCTCTCATTTCTGCCTGCAAATCCTAATATTTTATGACTTTGTCTCTCTCTACATGCAAGACACTGTAGTCACTGGGTGTGGCAATATCAATGATTAATGCTACTTTTGTCTTTTTTTCTTGGACCACTATATCTGGTTTTCTAGCATCTATCTTTTGAACTGCTGGTAATGGATGATCCCACGTGATGTAAACTTCGTCATTTTCTGTGATGCTTTGTGGCTCATGTTTCGAGTGTTTTTCAGCCACTTCAATACCATAATGATTGCACAATCCCCAGTGCAACAATCTTGCCACATTATTATACCTTTCATTATACAGTCATTCTGCCATTAGTATGTCACAACCAGCAACGAGGTATGCAACTTTTCCAGTTTGGTTTTACAAAACCTACATTTGTCTGTTTCTCCCACATGTTCAATGGACTTTGTAAACCAACAAGTAACGTAGACCACCATCTTGGGCCACTAATATTAACCTTTCATCTCTTGGTTTGAATTTGCATCTCATTAACCATTCCTGCATGTGTTCCTGATCAACATGAGGTTCTTCCATAGGTTTTCTATATTTAGAACTATATTTTTGCATTTTCCACTTTTTTTGCCTTCTCATCTGGTCTTTCACCTTATATTCTTTCTATTGTTTTTTTGGCACATTCAGTTGTTGCCTGATTTTTTATCTACTTCTGGTGTGATTTTCATTCCTGCTTGATGCCGATATGCTTCTGCTACATTAAGCAGAGAAGTCATCTTAGATTTATTCTCCTCATGTTTCAAAACTTTCACTATATTGGGGTCTTGTGAGGTCAGCAGATATGTGTGGGATCCCATGATTGCAGATCTATACATATAATCAATTTCAAGGAAGTCCATCTCTCCTTCAGAACAGGGAATATATAATCAAGGTATGCACTGATTTTTATAAATCATTTGGTGACCATGAAGCATCCTTCTTGTTTTCCTATCTAATGTATCCAACACATTTTGGGGCCAGTCATTCACTCCAAAACTGTAAGTTAGGACAGGAAGACCAAATTGGTTTATAGCTTAAATTCTGTTCCTAGATATCAGTGCTATTTTCAGGATTAATTTAAGTCTTCTGAATTATTCCTTACTAGGTTTTATTCTAATGTGTTCTTGTTTTATTGTTGATCCTTCATCAGTTCCCAAGTATTTATACACACCCTCTTGCTCAAGCTCTTTTATATCACATTCTTGTCCCAAACTGATGTTTTCCTGATGTTGCAGTTTTCCTGCTTTAAAGGTTGCTATTTCACATTTATCAAGACCAAATGGCATTCTTATGTCATCTAAAAAAGTTCTGACAACTTGAAGTTGTGCTTTCAGTTCCTTATCTGATGAGCTGTACAGTTTTAAATCATCGACAAAGAGAAAATGAGAAGTCTTTACACTTTGTTGTTTTCTAGGAGACAAATTATAGCCGCAGACAGCTTAATGGATTAACAGCAAGGCAGAATAGCAGCAGTCACAGAGAGTCAACCTGGAATATACCCCTTTGAATTTTTATCCCTGGGATAATAATTTGTCCTTTATCATGGCTTAATTTCAAAGTAGTCTGCCACTGTTTCATGGTCACTGTAATGTAGTCAATCAGTGTATCTTATACATTTTTAAGCACTCTTTTATCCATGAATGTGGGATACGATCAAATACTTTTTTGTAGTCAATCCATGCGATACTTAGATTCTTCGCCTTTTTACAGTTCTCCACTATGACTTTAACAACAAATGATGACTTTAACAACAAATGATCTTTTGTTCCATATGCCTTTCTTTTATTGCCCTTTTGTTCTACTGACATAATTGAGTTTTCTTCTAAATGACTATAAACACTGTCAGCATCAATTCCCATGTATAGTTTATACATCATCAGAAGACAAGTTATTGGTGTATAATTTTTAGGGTAGCTTGCAGGTTCACGCTTAAGTAGGAGCATTGTTTTTCCTCTTGTTAACCAGGTTGGTGTCTGTCTGGGGTGTGCATATAAATAGTTCTTAGTCATGGCTAAATCTTCGTGCAAAGATGTTAATACTTTCAGCCAAAAATTAGGTACTGCATCTGGGCTTGGGGTTTTCCATTTAGAGGCTTTTCTTAACTTAGTTTCAATCTCTCTGGCTGTTACTTCATCCCATTTCATATCCTGTACATTTGAACCTCTTATTCTTTCATTAACTTCTTCTCTCCATTTAACATCTTTATGTTCCACAGGATCTTCATAGATACTTCTCCAAAATGTATCTATTTATTCTTTTTTTGTTGGTCTTTCAATTCCTTTTACCTTATTCCCCAAATCTCTATAAAACTTTTTGGGTCATCAATAAATTGCTTATTTTGTACGTTTCCTTTATATTTATTTTCATATCCTCTAAGTTTTTCCACCTGTGCTGAAATTTTTAGTTTCTTATTTGCAATAGTGCATGATATATCCTGGTCTGTTCTAATACTGTGCATTGCTTTTATCACATGTATTTTTGTTGATCTATTCCCTCTTCTATAATCTTCCAACAGTGACACTTCTTGTCTTAACTGCTTTATAGTTTTCTCTGTTTGATATTTCCATGATGGTGTTCGATTTCTCCCCTTCCTTTCCCTCCCTACCCTGTGTTCTTGTGGTAGAACTTTATCAGTTATTAATTTAGCTGCACAGTAATGTATCCTGTTTACTCCTGTTATATCACATGGGTCTCTATGAACACTCCTAATTACTGTGTTCCTTTGTTTTATCAAACTTCTGACTTTTTGGGTTTTATTAACCTTCTGCAGTCTTATTTCTTTCATTGATCTTGATATATTTGTCTATGTCTATTAAATCAAGCAACTCTTGTCATAGCTCATTTTCTTCCAAACTAAGGGGACATCCCTTGTTTTCCAATTTCTGCGGGCATTCTATAGAAGATTCTATTATATCTTCCTGTGGCACATTCTCCAACTTCATCCCATGTCATCCATTGCTCTATCATATGGGAACTCACTGGCCTCTCACTTGTCAACATTGACTGCATCAGAGTTTCTACTATTTCCTGTCCCTTCCCTTGCTGTCTAGCTTCAAGTGAATGTTTAAACTGTTTTCCTGTGAAAGGCTCCAAATTATCTTCATATGGCACCTGATTAATTGCTTCCTGTTCCACTGATTTCCCCTTAATCTGGATATCCATTACTCTATCCTGTTGTGGTGCTTTCTGAATTCGGTTTTCTACACTGAATCCTTCACTTTGCAGGCACTCCATGACATCAGTTTCTATTTCTTTAACATCTACATTACTAATCTCCTTTTCTACTTTTCCTCTTTGTCTTCTTATTTTTTGTATTGTAAAGTTGTCCATGTCTGGATTCCTTTGCCTGTATTTCTCTTCAATTATCTTTGGTGCTGCTCTTTTTGTATTTGGCTAGTTTTGCTTTCTCCTTTGCATAAATATTGCACCATATTAAATCTCTTTTTCTTTCCCATGCCTATATGTCTTCTTCAGGTGTTTCCTGATCTTCCTGTTTCTCCCTACTTTGGGGACTCACTACAGCCTACTGTGATGTAACCTGTGCTAGGCCTTCTACACCAAATCCTTCACTTCGCAGGCACTCCATAACTTCAACTTCTATTTTTTTAACTTCTGCTTTACTAGTCTTCTTTTCTACATTCCATCCTTGAGATGTCATTTTTTTTATTGTGAAATGTTCCATATCTGGATGCCTTTGCCTGTATTTCTCTTTGAATATCTTTGGGGCTACCTTCTTCACATTGATTAATTTGGCTTTCTCCTCTGCATAAATATTGCACCATATTAAGTCCATATTTCTTTTTTATACTATTGAAATATCTCTTGGTTTTATTGTTTATATTTTCATTCTTCCTCAGATGCTTCTTTTTCCAAACAGGTCAAGGTTTCTTGATCTATATACTGTTTTTCACAAATCTGTTGTATTAATGAATACAAATTTTCATTTGAAGCTTCTGACAGTTTTTCTTGGAAGTATTTTTCTTTCCTCTAATTTCTCTTAATCCTTTTGTATTTCTTGTGTCTGAAAATTCTGGGCTTTTGCATAATAGTAACAATACATAATTTCTTTCTTATCCTCAATAGTCCACTTTATCATCTTTATGGCTCTTCTTAGGCCTATCAGTTTTTGTGGACTGCTACTACTTCTACAACAGGGGGACCATCCTCCCCCTGGGCCTGTCCTGGCCCCATTGTAGGAATGTTTCTGTATGTTGAGAATTGCACACTGTCATCTTTTCCAGTCCTGGCACCAGTGGGCATACCAGAATTGGGCACTTTTTTATCCTGGGTTTTGTGCACCCAGCTATCTTTTTTAGTTTTTAACCTATTTCTGTCCATGATATATGCTATATAAATACAGTCTGTATATCAGTGTCACCTTGGAGAGATTTAGATTGGAGTCTGTAAGACATGGAACATGTTGCAGCAGGATATTGATGTTTTAGAGGCATGGATAGTATAAAGCTAAAATGTTTACTACTTGTAACATTGAATCCATTAACACAGTGTTAAAGCATATAGCACTTGTAGTCATAGAAATGTCCATTTAATTCAACTGCTATTGTTAAAAGCAATTGTGAGTAATATAATGTGCATATTAAAGCAAGCCAGTTATACTTAAGCTAGATACTGGAGCAGAATAGAACATTCTGTCAGATTCCACTTTTGCAGTACTGAGATTCAGTGTAAAAGAGTTGAAGGCATAATGGATGCTTCTGTCATATTTATGTTATAAACTGATTCCTTTTGAATCAAGTATGTCTAGACTGTGAGTACAAATGTATAAACACAACGTTTTGACCAGGATAATGTTCCTCCAGTTAACATTAAAGCAAGCAGATATTCTGTGCAGGAATGCTTGTGAAATGAAACCTGTTGAAAATAATTCATGCAGTGTTGATGAAGGAATTATTTATATGCTATATGTTATAATAGAGACAGTGCTAAAAGTCTTAGTAGTCTTTCTGATACAACAGTTGTGACCCAGACCATTCACGTATTTAGAGATGGCAATTGCTTATGTTTTCAGCAAGACTGAGGAATATTCAGTCAAGTGCAGAACAATCATTGCTGACTGAGAAAGCACAGATTAGGGGTAACAGTGCACAATGGCATAATTTTAATGATAGAGACTTGTGTGCAAGCAAATGCAAAAGAATGTTTCTGCAAGTCCAGAAACACAAGTGAAGAAGGGTTAAATGTGTATTACAAAGCTCAGATATTTTTAAGAATTATACCATCTGAGATAACATCAGTGATTCTTACCTTTAGAAAAGCACCAAGTGGGCTCAGCTTGAATGCAATATGAATAGAAACTTTGGAGGTCATTGTTCAACATGCAGAAGTGATAAAGTTGACTAGCATTGTGACTTTTGTGAAGCAAGATGAATACATGTTATGCATGGGTCTACTTCACCCTGTCGAAGGCCGACAATATCGAAGCTGATATTGTCGGCACCAAAATGTCGAAAGCGAGTCATCGCACATGTAAATGGAAATCTCCATAAGGGGAGATTTCCGTTTACTGCAATGTAGTGCAATCTCGGAGTTGGTATATTTAAGTAGCGGGGGTTCAGGGGGCTTGCCCCCCTGCATAGGAGCAATTTGTGTTGTGTCTGGGTGTTTTTTTTTGTGTGTGTGTTCGATGTTCAGGGGTTTCGACATTTTCGTGTCGATTACACTGTCGACAGTTTGAGTTTTCGATAGCGATAGCGTAATATAAACGCTTATGCATAGATCCCAGTATCTAAATAACCGTTTCAAAAGAGGGCAATTTCCATTTAACATGACTAAAAAAGTGATAGATATTGTGTCACATGCCATGTGTTTTGCCCTTCTTGATGCTAACAAGGGGTGCTGGTAGAAAAAACTGGATTATACCAGTTTTAAGTTATGACTCTAATACATCTCTAGACAGATAGGTTCCAGGGGCTACCATTTGGGATGTCATCCACTGCAGAAGTGTTCTGAAATGCAGTAGCAATTACAGTTGGCAGGTTATATTGGAGTAGTCGGAATAAGTCAGTAGTCAACATAGTTGAAGCGCTAGATGGAGTAGTCAACATAATTGATGATATTCTTGTCTGTGGTGCTACCAAACAGGAACATAAGCACCTAATAATGCTGATGGACAGACTGAGGTCTAAAGGGCAAAACTCAATAGCAGCAAATGCCAAAACTGTGTAATTTATCTGAAATATTTATCTACAACAGGCTGAGCCAGATGATGATGACAATGTAAAGGAATGTGTAAACATGCAAAAGCCTTAAAACAAATAACCTCTCAATCATTTCTAATGCCTTAAATAAAAAAAAAAAAAAACCTCCCGTTGACTGAGTCAAAGTTTTGGAGATAGCAAAAAATAATACACCTGCCTGTATTTCATCCTGAAATGCTTTCAGAAAACTAGACAGTTCACCAGTTACAGTAGACTCTTAACTTTGTATGAAGCCAGACAGTCTTTGTTTAATGAGATATAGTAGTAGCCTGTCTAGGCCAGATGCAAAAATCTTGGCCAAAATGTTAACATCTCTGTTTAGCAGGGATATTGATCTGTTTTTTGATTGCCTGCTTTCTCCTAAGTAATTGCTATAATTCTTGCAGACTGCATAGAAGGAATTGTTTCCTACTTCGGTAATACTGTTATGCAAGTTCAGTAAGTTCTTCTTTAGCCTTATAGTATACTTCCAGTTGTAAAATTTGTTAGATAATTCATCTGCGCCTGATTTTTTTTTTTTTGCTTACATTTTTAATTTCTTTATTATAGAATGCATCTTAAGACTTTTAGATCTGTCTTTATGTAAATACACGTGTTATTCCAAGTTCATCCTTTTTTAGTTTCAGCCTGCATGAACCAATAGATCAGTCTCTTGTTCACCTCCTCTGTATAAAACATTTCATAATTTCGTAGTAGTTTGAAAACATTCCTAATAGATTCTACCGACATCATTTCCATTGTTGAATCATCCATTATCTTGGGAATAGATAATATATTCCTCAGTTGTTTCTAGGCCCAGAGACAATTACTTTAGCTAATAGCCACCAGTAACTACCTTTGCCAAAATTGTAGCTGCTACTTGAGAGGTAGTAAGTTGCTATAATTCATACTTGACCTTACTGATTTCAAGAAGGATATTTTTACATTTGGCTGTGTGGAATATGTAATTTTTGCAATACGGCTAACATCTTCTGTAGTCTGTTATATTTTTGTATTCTTCCCATCTTCTGCCATCAGTTGTGCTCTGGTGGCAGTTTTAATGGCATCCCAGCAACTCCTATTCATTCTTTTTCTATTAATTTGTTTTCTGTGTTCTATAATCTCTAGCAATGTTTACATTTTGCATTCTCTGATCTCCATTTAGAATGGCTTCCCATACAAATGTTCTTTGACCTGATACCTTATCCACATTGTTTCAGTTTTACAATGGTGTGGTCAGAAATGCATCTGTCCATAAGTGCTGCATTTTTTATTTGCTGGAAATCATCTTGGACAAAAAAAATAATAGTTTATTGGCTGCTTGGAAATCATTTCTAGAGAAGGGTATGTTATGTCTGCTCTTTTGGAAACCTATTCCAAATATCTAACCAGTCCCCCTGTTCAGTTTTGTAAGTTATTTTTGTATAATTTTGTTCTTGTGAAAAATATCAGAAATGTCATTCAGGGACACATTAATGTCCTCCCTATCAAATGAATGTAGTTTGGATTTTTCTGTGTCCCATTGTTGAAAGAACTCTTAAAAAAATTCTGGAGAGTATTTATTTGGTGTATATATATTGCCTTGTATAATTTTGAAATTTGAATACCTTTCCATGCAAATCCATCTGCCAGCATTGGTAATTATACTTTATGGATTAAATGGGCTACTCTTCTGTTTACGACTCCATGTTAGAAGTCTTTTTACTTTAACTTCTAAACAACTCTGATTTTTAATTTGGATTATTGGAATGTTTAGTAGTTGGCCCTTGTGGGAGAGCTTCTTCAGCATCGGGGTTGGATGTAGTGACAACAGGTTCTGCACTGTGAAGAAATTGGTGACTGCGTTTATACACATTGAAGGAATATGCTTAGTAGTTTATAATTCAGATAATGGGATGATAACACTGTGTGCCTTCATGCTTTGTGGAGGCTTGTTTAAGAAGTATCTTACAAGACCAGCAGTCCCACACAAGTACAGAATTGTGCAAGGCCAAAAACAAAAACAAAATCCAAAGGCCAGCACACAAAATCTGCTCTCCAAAGTTACTTTATTCGTTCTTCATCATACTGGTTTCAGCATTATGCCCTCATCAGTGCTATAAACACAAACACCCATTCCATAACTAAAATACACCACCCCTCACGCCAGTTGGCTGCTGTAAATGATCATTAAGACAAGTTTAATTATCCACATCTTCTCTTTTTTTTATCTAGTATTGCATGCCACCCATTTTTTTTATTTCTATTTAACGCAATTTTATCAATAATAGTAAAAATAAATTTGGCAGAAGTATGTTTGTGTGTTTATACATAGCATTGGAAGTACAAGCACACCTAATGTCACTCAAATGTTCCAAAATTCTCAATATAACTGGACATGAAGTATGTCCCACATAAAAAGCGGAAGATGTACATGTTGCCAAATATATAACCCAATCAGTATTGCAGTTACCGTAGATTTTTAATGTCAAACACCTGTCATGTATTTTTTATATGCAAACTGTTTCCCTTTATAAATATATTTACAAAAACTATAATGTCCACAAGGATAACATCCCAGCAAAGGCTGACCATCTATAATAGTTTGACTACTAGATGTTTCTTGATAAGTGAACTTTTTATAATGGTTAACCCCCCCCCCCCCCATATGAAAATAAACATTTGGAGGGTAAAGGGTCTCAATCTGTCATCCATTAACAAAATATCCCAGTGTTTTTGTACTAGATGGATAAAAAAATTGTGTGTTACTATCAAAATTTGTAACCAGTCTCAATGGTGGCAGCGTCTACCTGCAAACTGCCTACAGGAATACAATAGTGTATTACATTGAAAAAGAGAGGCTTTACCTTTTGTTTTGAATAACCTAGTAATGAGTGATGATGCTTATCAATACAGGCAAGTTAGTAATATAACAACATCCTCACTGCCTTATATACATGTGTGGAGATAAGAGCAGTGCCAACAGGAGTATTTATTTTATTTCAAACCTATCCTACAGTTGTTAGTGTGCTAACACTGCCTCAGACAAGAAATAATTCATATATACAGTGGATATAAAACATTTACACACCCCTGTTAAAATGCCACGGTTTTGTGATATAAAAAAGTTAGACAACAATAAATCATTTCAAAACTTTTCCCACCTTTAATATGACCTGTAACCTGTACAATTAAATTGAAAAACAAACAAATCTGTTAGGGGAAAAAATAAAAACTTACAATAAGTAAGTGTGCACACCCTTAAACTAATACTTTGTTGAAGCACCTTTTGATTTAATTACAGCATTCAGTCTTCTTGGGTACACACCTGCCATCAATTAAAGGGACTCTGATTAACCCCAAGTAAAGTTCAGCTGTCCTAGTAGGATTTTCCAGACATTTAGTCAGTTGCCAGCTACAGCAAAAGCCATGGTTTGCAGAGAGCTTACAAAGCATCAAAGGGATCTCATTCTTGAAAGGTATCAGTCAGGAGAAGGGTACAAAAAAATTTCCACAGCATTGGCTATACCATGGGACACAGTGAAGACCGTTATCAAAAAGTGGAGAAAATATGGGACAACAATGACGTTGCAAAGAACTGGACATCCCTCCAAAACTGATGAAAAGACAAGACAAAAAATGGTCTGGGAGGCTGCCAAGAGACCTACAGCAACACTGAAGGAGCTGCAGGAATTTCTGGCAAGTAATGGTTATGTACTACATCTGACAACAATCTCCAATATTCTCCATATGTCTGCACTATGGGGTAGGGTTGCAAGATGGAAGCCTTTTCTTACACACAAAAACATCCAGGCCCAGCTAAAATTTTCAAAACAGTACATCAAGTCTCTCCCAAAAGCATGTGGGAAAATGTGTTATGGTCTGATGAGACCAAGGTTGAACTTTTTGGCCACAATTCCAAAAGGTACATTTGGCACAAAAACAACACTTCACATGACCAAAAGAACACCACCCCCATGGTGAAGCATGGTGGTAGCCGTATCATGCTTTGGGGTTCCTTTTCTTCAGCTGGAACTGGGGCTTTAGTCAAGGTGGTGGGAATTATGAACAGTTCCAAATACCAGTCACTTTTGGCCCAAAACCTTCAGGCATCTTCTAGAAAGAGGAAGAGGAATTTCACCTTTCAACATGGCAATCAACAAAAGAATGGTTTCACCAAAAGAAAATTAAAGTTTTGGAATGGCCCAGCCAGAGCCTAGACCAAAATCCAGTAGAAAATCTGTGGGGTGACCTGAAGAGGGTTGTGCACAATAGATGCTATTGCAATCTGACAGATTTGGAGTGTTTTTGCAAGAAAGAGTGGGCAAATATTGCCAAGTCAACATGTGCCATGCTGATAGACTCCTACCCAAGAAGACTGAATGCTGTAATTAAAACAAAAGATGCTTCAGCAAAGTATTAGTTTAAGGGTGTACACACTTATGCAACCAGCTTATTTTACTTTTTTTATTGTTTATATTTTTTCCCCTGACAGGTTTGTTTTTCAATTGAATTGTATAGATTATAGGTCACATTAAAGGTGGGAAAAGTTTTGAAATGATTTCTTGTGGTCTCATTTTTTTATATCACAAAAACCTGCCAATTGTAAATATCAGTTTAAAACTCATGTTGCTGGCAAACTGATAATATAATACATTTGAATTAACTTGAAGCTCCCTCTAAAATAATCTCATTTCACATACTATTAGCATTACTCTTAAAATGTTCCAGACTGTGATGTATATGTATCTGTGTTTATAAATATTGTACCATGTATTCAACACAGAATTAGAAACAAAGACCATTCACTGAATCATTAATTTACTGTGTCACACATTCCTTGCAATATTTGTCTATCTCTAAATACTGATTTACTTGACAAATTTGTTTTGTTATAGTTGGTATCTTTGGTGCTATGTTCTTGGCAAAGTTAATTTTGTATTGGATGGTTTGTCAGCAGTAAAATTACCACTAGCAGGAGGGTTGCATATTTCTCAACTGTCCAGATTTTCACAGAATGTCCAGATTTTTGCCTCATATTTTGGGTCGGTTTCATATAAAATTGTGGTTTTCTACCAAATCATTGGCAAATCATTGAGTATTCAAGTCAGAATATAAAAACAGACAATTGAGCTTCAGGCTTCTTACCCTTCAGAAAATTCATGTTAATTCCAAATCTGTCATTCTATCAACTTTTTAAGTTAGTAAGAGCAACATTTAGGAATTGTCCCTATTTTTTTGACCTTTGTACCCATTGCTTATGATTTCATCCAGATTTCTTGCTCACAGAGGTTGTAATGGAGTGTGGAATTCAGCCTAGTTGCATTATCAGCTCTTATTCCTTACACAAGGCCAGCATCCTGCAAAAGATAACTTCAGTGAGCACTGAAGCTGTTTCTCAGTAGTGCAGAATTTGAGAAAAGGCTTTGAATATTTAACCCCCCCTTTACTGTTTGACCTTTGCTTTGTCCAGCCATGCTTCACTTGTATATAAAATCACACAGCTGTTCAATGGAATAGTCTAGGATCCCACTCAAAACATAGTGCTGATTTTCTTTCATGACATTTTGGCTACAGATTAGCAAAACAATGTATGCATGGATATAGACAGATGCAGTTATGTGTTTTTGCTCTGGCTTGCATTACCTACACGTTGTTGAGATGTGAAACAGAAAATCAGCTTGCTGAGTCCTGTAAGAGAAAAAAGAGAATTGTTTAAAATCATAAGTTCTGTTTTGGAAACTTCATCCTTTGCCCAGTGTTGAGCAGGAATAAAGTTTGTATATATACATTTGTGGGATGGGGTGGTTACTCCCATGTGGATATGCAGGCGGGGGTAAAAATTGTTTTGAGTTTTGTCAATTGGTTACATGTCGACAGTGGCTTTTGAGGTTGTAAAACTGATCATGTGTGATCCAGTTATTACTGTTGCAAGATATTATAGTAGCACATTATGCTTGTATTTTTATCTCTCTCTCTCTATATATATATATATATCTATCTATATTTCCCCATATGTATACACACATACTCGCAAGAAGAGAGAAAGATAGCTACACAACAACAGAATTCAATACTTAATGAATGACTATTAGTAGGTCAGTAAGTTAAGCTGCGCAGAACACACATAACAAGGAGGACTCTGACTAAACAGGAGATGAAGCCAGCATCTTCCATGTGGTGACTGCTTATTGTTTTGTATTCATCTGTTGTTTAGGGAACATATGCAACAGTGTTTAAGGGCCGAAGTAAACTGACCGAAAACCTGGTGGCTCTGAAGGAGATCCGACTCGAGCATGATGAAGGAGCACCCTGCACTGCAATTAGAGAAGGTAAGTACCCAAGTTCCTTCCTAAAAATCTGAGTGCACACTGTCAAAAGCATTATGCCTTACCTTATTTAAAAGGCTTATAGCTAATCATTGTTTGTCATCTACCGTTATCGGTTGGGGTAATACAGCATTACCAGGTCTGAATAAGTTTTATATGTTAAACAGTCCAGTTTGTGTCTGATTCTCGCAATCACTTTACAGTTTTGAAACTAAATTATTGTAACCTTATTATTAAAGGCATTCTTCTTAAAATATTCTTACAGTCAGTAAGACTTTTCTCTAGTTATCAAATAAGAAAATGCATACAGCCATCAAAAATGACATTTTAAACTTGGCTAACATTTTTGTTGCCTACCTTTAAATAGTGCATAAAGATGTAAATTTTTCATGAAAAAATGTATTCACAGTTGCACACAATGTTTAACAGAGTTTTAATGAAAAAATGCATTCAGTTGACATTTGCAAAACAGAGCCTCATTTCACATTAAGGTTTTCTATAACATGCACATAATTGTATATACTTATTACGACTTTGTATTTTAAATTTTGTAGTATTCCCAATCCCTTCTGTGTATGTCCTCTTCTCCATTAGGTCAACATGTGATTTATATATTATAATTGTGAGCCTGTTCAAATTCCAGCCATGATATGATGTACATGCTTGAAATTACTTTGTGAAGTTCTCCAATTAAGAATATGTTTACACTGTTATTTTTTGTGGCTGTTCAGACCCTAATCGGGTGTTTTATGTTGTTGCTTTTATACTACTGTTGCTGTCAAATGGGCTCCGGTCATGCCTGAAAAGGATCCCTGAACCCACCCACCCACTTACAGCTGAATAAATTAATACGTATAAATTACAGGAAGAATGTTAGCATACACTTTATTATAATCTCTGTTTTCAAGTAAGAGACCACCTCATTATGGCAAAGATTCAAATGAGCATGCAGAATTATGAATGTGCAAGGAGAAATGGAAAATCCATATTGTCTGACTGCTTAAAATCTTTTATTGAACCATTAGCACTGCAGTAGCTTTGTCAGTCATACATAGTTGTTTGACCAGTATTCAAGCACATAACATAAAAACTGCAATAAATATATAGGTAGATACACACAGACAGTGTGTTAATATACATGCACACACATATACACTCATATTAACACAATTTAAATGCTAGCACATTATGCAGTGAGACCCAAGATATTTTGATTTGCTGATTTGGCATGTACAATAACCTAGAAATCTCTGGGTCATGGATCTTTGGACACAGCTGGAATTTGCACGCTTATTCACTTTCATTGTTAATTATACAGAGCATTCAGCTGTTAAATATTTGTGGAGGAGTAAAAAAAAAAAAAGCAAAAAGCATATGTATCAAAAGATGACAGGTCTGCATTGCTGCTAATTAACTATTAAATAAATGGATTTCTTAATCCGTAGCTGTGACTTAAACAAAGAGGTAACTATACAATTTTGCTTAAAATACTGCATAGGCTGAACACAGCATTCCATTGCTCTTATAAATGCTGCTTTCTCCATATCTGAACCTGTACATCCCTGCAGTACAGAAATCATGAATATAAAGCCAGAATGATATTGCCTTCAGGGTCAGCCTTCTGTGAATGATTCAATGTCACCCCCACAACACCAATCCTGTCACCTTCAAACATCGCCTCTCCCCACCCATCACCTTTTATACCTTTACACTTAGTCTTGGTGCATGTTTTTGTGTTTACACAAATGTATATGTTTCTCAGTAGTTAGATATATATATATATATATATATATATATATATATATATATATATATATATGCCAATGAAATATACACTTTTATACAAATGGCTCTGTTTCATTTGCTTGAATCCCAAATGAAAACTCATTGACTGAGAAGTGTAGAAGTCTATAGAGAGAGTATGATGGTGTCTTTTTTTATGATTGGAGTTATTACTGAAGTGACTCTAGCTGAGTGTGCGTAGATTGAAATGGTCAGTATCATGTTCTACACCCAGATCTGTAGATGTCTGCGTGTTTCAATGTGTGTGGTGTTTTTTTGTCTCTCTTCTGGATTTGTATGACTATAGAGTTAGTGTGTGTGTGTGTGTGTGTGTATTTATATATATATATATATATATATATATATAAAAGTAAGGGGGTTCTGGGGGGCCCACATGGGTGGTGTGGGGAGGCGCTGCCTTACCAACTATTTTTTATGGTATTTTGTTTGTGGAAAAAGTTTTAAATAAAATGAGTTTTCAGTCAAATGGGTTTTACCATTTGGAATTGAATCAAATGAGCATTCAGTCAAATGACATAGACCCATATGTGTGTGTGTGTGTGTGTGTGTGTGTGTATATATATATATATATATATATATGTGTGTGTGTGTGTGTGTGTGTATGTATGTGTATATATATATATATATATATATATATATACACACACACACACACACATGCGTAAACTTATATAAGCATAACTATATATATACAGTAAGTAAACACAGCACAAAGAGTGTCACACAATCTTAATTACAAACTGGCCGAGAGGTGTGTAGTGTGCTGCTTTCGTTAAGCAGTGTGAGCAGGGAGATGGCATTGAATCAGACACACATCCATACCGCCCCCCCCCCCCCCAACACACACTAATTCATGTGTGTATTTGTAACTATACGAATGTGTTATACACATTTTTATGTATACATATAAACATTAAAAATATACATTATATATGATCCCCTTATGTTCATAGGTGTTTACTACGCTAACGACCACAAGGGCCTTTTTAAGCTTAAGCATGCACCCCAAATCTTTGAAAAGTTCTGATACCCTTGATAAGTGTAAGCAGGGGCTTAGAGGATAATAAAATTTGCAAAAAGGGTCTGAGAGATGAGCCATTTACAGGCAGTCTTTGTCCATCGGAGACATAGATGACAAACCACTTGCTTGGTTCAACAGTTACCTATCTGCCAGGGAACAATCTGTCAAATGGCTCTCATCCTCCTCCCTTTTTCTTCCCATCTCTACTGGTGTTCCTCAAGGCTCCATCTTAGGACTCCTTTTGTTTAACATCTTCACCATTGAGCTTTTCTCCTCTTGTAAAGATTCTTCACTAATTCAATATGCTGACAACTCCACAATTATCTCTATCTCTAATAACATTTCTGAACTACACTCCCTAACCCAACAAGCTCTACTATCCACAGAACAATGGCTTTCTCACAACCTACTGATCTTTAATCCCAAAAAGACTAAACTCCTACTTTTACTTCCCCGTTCTCATTCTCACCATAAAACCTCCTTTGTTATTACATCTTCTAATAATACAACTATCCAACCTGCTAACCACACACAACTCCTAGGGGTCATCATCGATGATGAACTAAAGTTCAACCTACACATAAACCAATGTATAAAAAGAACACACCAAATATTAGGCCTGCTTTATCGAAACAAAAAATTCCTATCTCCTGATGCTAGACTTACACTGGGACAAGCCCTCATCCTGCCTACCCTTCTATATGCCGCCCAGTACTTACCAACATTTAGGCCACCACTCTTAACAAACCTCAACAAACTTACCATAAAATAGCTAGATTCATTACTAACTCCCCATACAACTCACACCACTGCATTGCTTTAAACTCTCTCACAATTTCCCTTAATTCATTTACTCCAGTGGAGCTCAGGAAGTTTGCACTGTAACTTCCAGTGGGCAAAGCTTAAGCATTTTGACAGAATCAAATTATGTCCTCACATTCCAAATGTTCATGTATCTGGAAACATAGGAGTTATGAAAGAAGTACAAATGGCAAACCCTTTAGCACAAACTATCTTTATTGTGATAGTGTTCTTTAGGTTCTAGGTTTTAAACTGAATTTTATAAGTCCCAGTAAACACAGTAACTATTACATTTGTAATATTTTGTAAACAACTTACAATATCTCAGCAACCTCTCAAGTTACACACATAGTGTCAGCAGCATTTTATTCATCTAGATGATAGCTTTCATATGAGGCTAAGGAGTTCTGTCTGTGTTACTTGGTTGTTGAAATGTTTAGAAAAATGTGAAATGTGTATCTATATTTAGAAAAATGTGAAATTTACATCTATATAAATTAATATAAAACAGTTAATTTATCTTTACCTGCACTAAACAGAGGTCAAATATTAATGCAGTTGAATATCCCATTGTGCAAGCTTTAAAATGAAATATTTTAAAACCTTATACATGGCATTATTTTTTGGAATTATTGCTGCAAATATGAACAAGTAACTACTACTGATGCCTCTAGTCATCAAATATTAACTCGAGATGCACTTGGAGGTGTCACTCGGATGTAATGAGTTAAGAGCACACAGGGAACACAGTCAGCCCAGGGTCTGGATTTCTCTATATCTGTCTCTCCCCAGATCGCCCACTAAGGCTTGTCTACTGGCATAGCTGTAGCTGTGTACAGTGCCATCTCTGTGAAATCAGTGCTTCATGTCCCTGCTCCAAGTACCTGACACACATGCATTCTTTGAGATTTAATTTTCACACACACACACACACACACACACGCCTTGGAAAGGCTGGCACAGATTACCCACTCTACCAACTTGCCTAGTCTATAAGGTAGATTCATTGCTACCAGTCAGTTACTGTTAGGCTCTTAAAATGGTATATAATTGTACTGACTGAAATTAATATTAATACAAATGGCAATGTTGACCAAACAGCAAGGATTTCAGGAGTGGCCACAGTTATCACCAAATAAATATATGCAAATACTCTCAAAGCTTCAATATCTTCTAAAAGAACCAGCCACAATGAAAAATTTAAATATATTTAATAGTAAGTAATAAACGAACATGAAAATATGAAATATCTACAATAAACACTAGATTTTCAACACAGGAAATATTAAAATAACACAGATGAATAGATTTGCAGAGCTACAGAAAAATGGTACTTAACTAATCTCACTATATTTTCCTGACTAATCTAGAGAGTTACTGTTCTCTTGGTCGCTTACTAGAGCAAGGCAAGATGAAGTAGTTAAGTTGTCTTCCTTCTTTGTCAGGTTCCAAGAACAGACTGCCCAGTCTACCTAAGAGACTTTTCAATATAATATCTAAATATTATTTCTGGCATAGCTTACAGAATGACATCACATCTGGTAATCTTACTCTGTTTCCCACACTATCAGCAATGCTAGAAGCTGCCAGGATTTTAGCACCTATGTGTTACCATACCTACAGACAGTGCTTTGCTCAAATCTGCTGCAGTTCCTGGAAGTCATAAAACAATTTTAAACCTCTAGCCTTCCAGAGTAGTAACTTATCTCCCTGCTGGAGACAGTAAAGAAGGTTTCCCAATACTTGGTTTAGCAAACATTTTGTCTCCGGCTGCAACCAGAACTGTAAGATACAATATTTATGAACTAATTTAATTTCAACAGCAGCTGCAGCTGGATTATTAACCTCTTCTCTTCCAGTATCCTCTGTTCAACCATATACATTAAATTCAGTTGCAGTAATACGTGTACATTTATTTTCTTTTCAGCAGGATATACCGTTAATACATTTTCAACGCAAGCATCTGTACAAATCAGTTTGATATTCAAATAACATATAATTCTTTATAAAATTCCAGCTAGCTGTGCTGGCATATGTTACACATCCACTGCTCCACTTCTCCTGGCATAGCTGGCAGTAACTCCTATCGTTATACCTTTGTTTATAAGCTGCACAACATAGAATGATTTCCTCACTACTGTAGACAGGTAATGGTCAAAGGCTAGATTACTGTCTTCATGTTTCCCCAAGTTCCTGACAATTAGGTTGAATCTTAAGGGAGTATTGTCAATATGATAGATACCAGGGGTGGATGACTTCCCAAAGGATACAATTATGCATTTCCTTACATTTGGTTTTAGTCCATGGCTGTGACACAAGATATTTGTCTGTGTAGCCCTTCCTGGGGAGCATTAGTAACAGTGGGAGATTTTATGACTGCTCCTAATTTGAAATCATCTGCAAATTTAGTCAGTTAGAGGCCTTTACCATTGGTCTTGACTTCAGAGAAGTAAATTCCAAAAAAGGGTGGTCCCAGGACCAATCCCTGAGGTACTTTGCTTGTGACCTGCTTCTTTGTTGAGGTGAACTCCCCATTTCTAACTTACTGGGTCTTGTCTGTGAGCCAGCTGGCTATCCACTGGGTGACATAAGGGTTTATACCTAACCTCTTGCATTTATCAACAGTGCCCGAGTGGGGTATTATGTCAAATGCTTTGGCCAGGTTTAGGTATGCACTGTGAACCATTTTACCCTCATCTGTTGCTTTGTTGAGATTCTCAAAGAAGTCCACCAGGCTGAATAGGCATGACCTGCCCTTGACAAAACCAAACTGGGTTGGGTCTAGTGGACTGTTACTAACCATCTCCCCTTGTTCATTAACATCTCCAGATTTGCTGACATTTGCAATAGAATACTGGTTGTAATCAGAGACCATACCTGTATCAGACATAGACACAGTGATGTTACTGGACAATAATGGAACATATACACCGCTCTCCCATTTATTGATAACTTCCTCCTGCACTCTGGACACAAGATGGTGAGGGTACCCTCTATTCAAAAACAGGTTGGCAATATAAGCACACTCATTCACAAAATCACTGTGTTCAGATACCATACGTGCTGCCCTCACCATCTGTCCCTTAACTACACCTTGCTTAACATGTAAGTGGTGACTGCAAGAAAAATGCAGGTAGTTGTTGCAAAAGGTAGTCTTTCTGTGTATGGTAGACCTTAGTCCTGTTCTGGTCTCATTCTTGGAAATTAACACATCTAGATAAGCTATCTGGTCTGGACTGATAGTATGGGTAAATTTTAAAAATTCAGTTGTGTGATTGATATACTCAATAAATTCAGCCACAATACCCATGGGTCCCTTCCATGCTATGAAAAGATCATCTAAATATTGGACATACAAAGAACTATGATGAAAATCAGGGCTAGGATATGAATAGCATCTCTCCCTCCAGGCCATGACAATGTTGGGAAAAAGGGGGCCACAAGTGGACCCCATTGCCACACTTTTTCTGTTGCTTGAACATATGTCCATCAAAATATATATAGCTATAACTTAGTACTAGCTCCATCAATTGACAATATGTATTTATTTTGTCCTGGCTAAAACTAAATTCTTCAAATAAATATAAGTAAAACCATTCCATACCTGTTCCATATGAAATACAACTAAATAAATCTTTCACATCAATGGTTATAAAAAACCCATTTTGGAATGGTAAAATCCCATTACATAAAGTGAGGAAATGCCAGAAATCCCGACAAGTATGAGGGATTTTTAACACATGAGGCTTCAACTGTTTGTCCAAGAAACGGGCAATTTAACTAGTCTTGGACCATCTCAAGTCCACTACTGGTCGTAACGGGGTGGGGGGGGTCATTGAGGTCCTTATGAATTTTTGGTACACTAAAAATACAGGGATACTAGGACTCTCTGTGGACATATAGTTGTACTCTGTAACAGAAATCTGATCTTGTGTTAACATATCAAGCAATTGCCATTCAATTCTTTGATATGCTACATGCACTTCATTGAAAGAAACGTCCCTCAGTCTCCAATGACCAGAATGTTGGATTGTGTGGTGGCTTGCCTTATGGGCTTAAAAGTAGAGGCTTCATGAATTGTGGCTGTATGTGTTGATGTAGGTGTTGTTTTGAAAGTGTGCATTTGAAGCTGCTGAGGGCATTGGGTATGTGGTATCCATCTAGGAAGTCTTTGGGGTTTAGGAAGGATACATTTAAGTGCCTCAGCATGTTTGGGTCTATGTGTTTGGTTTGTGCTGTGTGT